>NC_040016.1:4032279-4207905 GCF_000972845.2 Larimichthys crocea | reverse complement strand
TTGGTTGTGGATTTAACATTTTAACACATATCCATCCACAATGGTGCTGAGAATGGATGATTTTCTATCAAGCTGTCTTTAAGTGTTCACCTCATCACACTGTGGGGATCTCTACCTATGGTCACATTATGGGGGACTCTACTCCACTTTGGGAACAAAAAGCTGATCCTCACAAGGAAAATCGATACATTTTGGGTTAAGTCTAACGTTTTTGTGGTGTTTAAGTTTAGGCAAGAATGTTGTGTTTGCTGAGAATATGCATGAGAACAAGCATTATAACATTTGTATGAAAAAATGTTTTGTTTTTTTGTCAGCTTATCTGTTTCTCATATGCGTCTATGATCCTTGTCTCACTCCTTGTGTGTGTGTGTGTGTGTGTGTGTGTTAGAGAAAGAGGGTTAGAGGCCCTGCTTGTCTCAGTGGAGCAGAGTGATATGGTGTCATGCTCTAGAGACCCACAGACAAATTAATTCACTTATTGACACCGCTGACACGTCTCAGTGACTTTGTAAAATGAACAATTGATCAGGCTTCCTCTCTCACCCCACTCTAAGTCTTTGTCTCTCACTCTTGCTCTCTCTCTCTCATTCACTCACTCACTCACTCACTCACTCACTCACTCACTCACTCACTCTGTTTTCCCGTCCTTTGTCTCTTTTTCTCCTTTCTCCGTTTCTCTCTCCCCCCTTCCCTTCTTCTTTTTCTGCCATCTCGTACTCCGACCACTCTCCGACTCATTCATCTGTAGGTTTCTTCCATTCACTCATTCTCCTGCTTTCTACTTGTCTTTCCTTTGGCTGGACGATTGACAGTCGTGGCACATACGGTAATTAATATAATTACGAGAGAGCTGGTCATTAGCAGCAGAGGGGACTGATATAATCAAGATGTTGGTTTGTCTGCATATCATATAAGTTTCTGTGCGTATATGGATGTGCAGTGTTTCGTGTGTGTGTCTGTGAGTGTGTGTGAGAGAAAAGGAGAGGTATGTGAAAGCAGCTTCTTCATCTGAGTCCACTGATTTAAAGCCGTTGTGTGAAAGCGCCATGAGGCCGAGAGTTGAGCTTCAGTAAAGCGTTTGTCCAGCGTTTTATTTTTTTCTTCCTCGCCAAGAGGAGTAGCTACAACTACAGCTGAGGCAGAGGCTCATAGAAAATCAAAGCAGGTTCCACATCAAGGTTGTTTATTTTCCATTAATCATAATTTGGGCACAAAGCACAATGAATGGCCGTTGCTCTCCCGAGAGTCACTGTCAGGGCTTCGGCCTGCTTTTGTTTGGCTCCGGGCCGCTACTCGATACCAACGGCCACAGAGGAAGAGTCCAGCCACAGACACACACACACACACACAAGCACATGAACACACACTTCGTCTGTTTCTTTTTCCTTCTTTGTACAGAAAAGAGCAAGGATCAGTGACCCGGTGTATGGAAACCATGTTTTATTACACTGGCATAGTGTGTGTCCTTCCCTACTGTGGTTCAACACTTCTTGCCTCTATACCTCTCTACCTCTTTTGACCCCTCCACAGGTTGGGAAGGGAAGAAAAACATGGTAACATGGTATGAGAAATGCTGAAACGAACAGATGCAATGAAAGAATGAAGGGAGAGAGGAAGATAAAGATAGAAAGGAAAGAAGTACACGCTAGACAAAAGAGTTGGTTTTCCATTACCGGAAAAGCATCATTCCTGAAGCAGCTAAAATTGTCCTAACAGTCTGTTAAACTGGACAAAAAAAAATAGTGAAGCCAGGATGTGACAAGCAACTTTACATCTGCATCTGTGCATAACAGTGTGAGTAAAACGTGTACTAAGTGTGTGTGCATTTGCTCGCATGCACACAGGCTGGTATGAAATCATTGTAGCGGGAAAACTTTACAGTAGACCTCGCAGTGAGAAAGACAGATAAGTAGCAGAGACAGAGTTTACTGAGTGAGCAGAGCAGTACATAAAGATTGTGCTCCGCCATTCTAAATCGCAGCGTTCTTTCCTTTTTTTTCAACACTAAAAGCGAGCTGCAGCCAGCAAGGAGAAAACAGGAGTAACAACAGGAGAATGGCATCAATATTGCAGATACCTGGTTTGTCTCGAGCGGATGGGTGGCTGGTGTGTGTGTGTGTGTTGGGGGGGTCAAACCATCCAAAATGTGTGTGGGTGTGTACAGCCATCTAAAAGTGTCTCCTTTGCTTTCTACCTTTCCATCCATCTTCCACTGCTGAGGGACACTGACTTTTAATGGCCTTTTATTGCTTTATTAGAGTGTGCCGGATTTATGGCCCAGGCCCTGCCTCTGTCTGTCAGCGGGCTCTGAGGAGGGTTGCTCTGATCTATGTCGGGCCCCTGTCTGGATTTTAAACGACAGACTAGTAAAGAGGAAACCAGGGACTGAGCCGTGGCCGCAGACTTGTTGTGTTAGCGAGATAATGTTTATTAGCCTGTTAGCGTCTGTGCTTTTTCCCTTCTCCATAAAACAAGTAACAGCCTACATCTGCCTCTCCCCCCCCCTCTGCCTTAGTGGAAGAGGCTGTTAAAAGACTTTAATGAGACTTGCTCGCAATGTGTGAATGTGACAGGTACATCGAGCAAAGGCAGACTTTGAAACAAATGCTTTTGTTCATCCTGTGTATAAACAGTGTAAGGGGAGTGAACTGTATAGGTGTGTGTTCATGTAAAAATGTGTGTATTAGTCAGTTCATAAGTATATAAATAGCGTCATATGAGTGTGAGTAAAGCACAAGTCTGCGACTGTGTTGGTATGTACCATCTGGAGATGTGGGATCAGACTCCATGATTTGACACATGAAACACACATTGGGACTCTGATCCTGTCTGACTTTTATCCAGGAAAGTGAGGGAGGGGAAAGAGGAAGTGAGAGCAGGAAAAAAAAACAAAAAAACTTGGAAAACACTACAAGACTAGAGACACACACATTTTCTGAGCACTTGCACAAACATACACACACACCAAGCCTCACAAACACAAACATATATACGTGGTCACCGGATCCTGAGACGATGGCTTGTGCAACAAGGTGGGATTTGGACTTAAGTGCAGGCCGATCAATTGAGCTGTAATGGTACCTTAGTGCCAAGGCCATTCTCTGAACTTTGCAGTCAATACCAGAGCCAGGTAATGGTTTTGAATTCAGGCTTTCACTCACAACTTTCTCTCCTCTCTTTCTCCCCACCTGGCAATTTCACCAAACAGAGGATCCTCCACTTTATTGCTTGTTGGTTTATTGGAGGAAACAATACAGCGGAGGAGGTGTGGAGGTACGGAGGGATGGCAGTAAACAGGTGCAATGCTGTGGACCTTCCAGAGGAACACAGTGTGTTTTTATCACACAATCATACAGGTTCCATACAAGATCATACCTAAATAGCTGTAAGTTTAAGCATACATATTTACCACATGAACAAAACTACCATAATTCAAAATATTAGTTTGTGTGTGTGTCTGTCATGCAATGTGTCCAAGATGTCTGCTTCACAGCCCTTGTCAAATACCACAGTCAAATAAACCTCCACGCATATTTCACAGTTACATGCACGCGGTGTCACACACAAACAAACCCAGTGATGTGTTCATTTATAAGGTGAAGATGTAAAAAATGGCATGACATGATTAGAACTTGCATCTGGGAGGTATTGACTTTGTTTGTTGTTTGCCGACAGGAAACAGTGGGAGACGAGGAAGCAGAGATTCTCATCTGCACACTGATGGAGGGAGGAGAGGGGAGAAAGAGGGAGGCACGCACACATGTACGGAGGCATGGATAATGTAGAGAGCAATAGCAAGAGACATCAGGAGGAACAAACAAGAACCAGGAAAATAGTGGGCTGTGGTGGATGAACATCAGGGGATAGAAAAATGTGAGGGGTTCTGGCTTCTGAATACATACTGGTGTGTTAATTTAAGTTTCTGCGTGTGTGTTTTTGTGTGTGAGCACACACCCGCTCTATCTGCCCAGCGACCCAGAGGAAATGGCGAGGGGTAGAATTCTGTAATGGTTTAGAGTCGGAGGCAGACAAATATATAGAAGCAGAACATTACACACCCTAACTGAATGTTAATACTCTGCATATCGGCAGAAATCTGAAACGCTTCACATAAGATTCCATCGGGCTTTGTGCCTTCGTTTCATTTTCAATATCTTTCCGCCTTAGGGAGATGCACTTTGTTTTACACTGATATGCTTTTTGTCTGCTTGGTCTGTGTCTGGAGTCAGAAAATCAGTATACTGAGATACTGGTGTGATGCCTGTGTGGTCTTCAGTCTCACTGCCTTTCTATTTTTCACACATGCACACTTAATTTCAGCCCATTTTAACATTTTTGTTCTTGTATTTATACATTTATTTAACTTTATTCTATTTATTTTTAAATTCCAAATCAACCTGTTAAAACCAGAAAAATTATTCTTGTCAGTGTAGAAAAATCCTCCAAATCAGAATTTAGAGCATTGTGGGACATTAAAACTCAAAACACAGACTCATTTTATCAGAATTCGCTGCTGTTAGCGTTGATGATTCACCGTATCGATGTGATGGTAGTAGAAGAAATTTCAGGAGACAACACAGGCTTTAAAAAAATCATTGTGAAGCATTACTGAACTGAATTGCTTAAAAGGGATCAATTAAATGTACAGAGAAAAAGAAAATGCAAGTTATCAGACTGTTTTTATGTAACTGTGGTCAAGGAGAGTCTTACATATCTGATATTTAATAAAAGGCCACTATTGGTCCACTGAATCAGTCAACAGTCAGGGTTATTAATGAGAAAGTTGTTCTTAATGTGAGTATATATATGCTTTTTAAAAATTGGGTTGTCAAGTATCAAAAGAATCAGCCAGTAAATTTCTGTTTTATTTCAACATTGACACTGAACCAAATCTTAAACATTTGACCTATTGATGTGCTACAAAAAAGGCCAAATGTCACCAAAGTCATCATCCTGGAGATCATGAAGAACCTTACAAAAACCTTACTGGATACAATTTTGATAGTCATCGACCAAAGTGTTGGATCAACCTCCCTTAATGATCAACATCATCATGCTTAGGTGGCCTGTGAGGCAAAATCAGTCGTAGTCTGATGATGAAACTATCTTGTCAAACAATCTGAAACAGAATTTTACAAATACATAACTCATTTTTGTTTTTGTCATCAAGTCTGATAAGCAGAACTCTGGGAAGTGCAATTACTCCGATGGGAGATAAGGTGTCCAAGATAAACCAGAAATATTCACATCAGCCCAAACACGAACACTGTTACATACTAAACAGGTGACACAGAGGTTATCAAGTAATGGTGCAGTTTCTATTCTTCGCAGGAGCTCAGTTCTGTTGAACAGGAACTTCCTGTACTATCCTGACAAATGATCTAATCTCTGCCACTGACAAACAGCGTCAGTGTCAGTAACAGCTCCATCATGCAGAACGTGTCTCACTGTTTTATTTTCGACGCGTGACATACATGATTCCTGATGTGTCAGATAAGCTCTCTGAGATTTGATCCACACATATCATTTGGATGGAATCGTGTGTTTGTGCATGCGTTCGCAGAGAGCACAGGTGGATGATGCGGTTTGGATGCAGGGCACACAGATATATTTGTGGCCGAGGTGGGATTGTCTCATTGCATGCCAATGAGCCCCCGTGTCACTCTTGTGCGATTACGGCAAGAAATGACACAAATCAGCCCTTCAGACCACAGAGACAGACAGAGAGGAGGTGGAGAGGGTGATATAGGATCAGGGATCATTTTAGATACGTGATGTCCTCAGATAATCTTGAGCATGTCATGTTTGTTCACGTGTGTGTGTGTGTGTGTGTGTGTGTGTGTGTGTGTGTGTTCTTACTGCTGCCAAATCCAAGAACTCCTCACAGCCGTGATGGCCAGCTGAGCCTCGCACACACCTCTGCCTACTTCAACATAATGTCCCCAGGGACACTTGAGACATTTTGGTAACATGAATGTCTTGTATAAGAATGTGTGAGATTGTATCTTTGTACACATTAGTGGAGAAATTTTTAAAAAATAAACAAAACCTATTTATTACTTTGTTATAAGGCCACAATCTGTGTGTCTGACTCAGTAGAGGTGACATCGCTGTGACTGATGAAACGTTTTGTCCAGACGAGACTGAGCTGCATCTGGAGACCACGCACACACACACACACACACACACACACACACACATGCACTCTTGTGCTCTTTTAATGAGTGTATCAGAGAACAAAGCTGATAAAAATGCGTGCCACAGCCCAGCCTTTAAAAAGAGAATAAGAAATAGGCTACAGTGCTGCCATGCAGCATGTCTAATCACACTGCACAGACAGCACATGCACCTTGCAGTTTTTCACTTCATTTTTTAGTACTGGAATGACACTCACACACACACACACACACACACACACACACACACACACACAGGCTACACGTAAACAAATAAACAGAAATCCAAATTAAAAATATAGAAATATAGAAATACTGTGCATGTCAGTGTGGGTTGAGCACTCCACTATACAGGATGGCTTTGACGTCTGCATTTGCATTCCACTTCCTCTGCAGGAGTGCACACAGTATACACAATCAAACACATCCAGTACTTCTTGCAGTGTGTCCTGTATAATATTCTACTAACATATTATCCAGTATATGTTCAACCTCCCCCACATTATCTCACATTATCTCTTTTGTCTCTGACCTGTGTCACTTCTTCATATTGTTTTGAAATATTATTAATCTTCTTTAATAGTCACACACAGCACCCGTTAACTTTGATACTGCCCGGCTGTTTCTCTCTTCTGTAGAAATACGTGCCTGATCCTGTGGCATCTTTTCTCGATCTTTGACTCATGCGTGGTTGTTGCAGTTGATTTGTTCCCCACTAGGGGGCAGTGACACTACACTGATGGCTCAGTGGAGGTATCAGGCTTGCTTGGAGCTGACACATTCCCAGGAAGTTCCTGAGCATAGTAGCCGAGTGAGTTGCATATCAATGAGTCATGATGAATAATGAAGGTTCGAGGAGGGGAGAACATTTTGTTATTAATGTGAATCTTTCATTTAGATTTTGGAGTTAGTCCCTTTGTCAAGAGAGGTGTGTTGACACACTTGAGCGGTGGGATGGTAATTTACTCTGTGTGTGTGTGTATGTGTGGGTGTGAAAGAGACACTGTAGAAGTGCACATGCATCAGAAGCTGCCACTCAGCTGTAATTATGGAGAGTCTCTCCTGTTATCCTCTGACAGTGTTTGAATTTACATCGCAAAACACTCACTGCAACACTGCAAATATACTGTGTGTGCGTATGTGTGTGTGCAAGTCTGTGTGGATATGTGTGTAGAACGCCAACTTGTGTTTATGGCTTGTTTGATCATCTGATTTGCTGCCGGTGAATGTTTTAGCCATGAGGCCATTCTGCAGGTCTGTCTTACGCACACCCATTTTGTAATCAATTTAAGTTTTACTGTTATGTACACTGTTTTTGTGTGTCCATTTGTGTGTGTGTGTGTGTATGATGTATGAGGCTGTGTGTTTATGTGTGTCAGTGTTTGTGAGAGAGAGAAAGTAAGAGCTGTGTGTGATGTCTAGAGTGGGGATCACGTTCAGCCTGGGGGTAGGTGAACCTACTGTAAACAATGGATCTGACAGAATCTAGGCCTTCACATCTCTACCCCTGTGTGTGTGTGTGTGTGTTTGTGTGTGTCTATGTGTGAGTAGAGCTTCATACAAGGCCATTGGAGGCCACTGAGAAACCCCAGGGCAGGCTGGCCTCTCTGACCGAGTGTGTCTTTGTACCTCCTCTGTTCAGGGGGTTCTTCTGTTTGAGGAAGTGAGGAAGAGGAGAAGCCAGAAGAAGAGGAGGAGGGCTGAGGTGTGAGTGAATGCAGCCATGGCCTCTACACCCTGTCCATAGAGGAGCTGCTGAGTGGAAGAGAGATCAAAGAAGACAGAGACGACCAACAGGTGAGATGACATCCTGTGCAGAGGCACACGATGGCAGGAAAGCTAAACCCAAGAAAAAAACATCTAGTGCTGCAACGAATAATTCATTTCATTACGGATGGATTTACCTTTCTTATTATTAAATGATTCATTGTTTGGCCTATAAAATGCTTATCACATGTTTCTAGAAGTCAAGCTGTTATAGTCAAATGGTTTGCTTTGTTCAACCTAAGAGTTACAAACAGCAATTTTTCACATTTTAGGAGCCCGAAGCAGCAATTGTGCTTGGTAATTAACTTAAACGATGATTCCATTATCACAATTGTTGTTTGTTATTAATTTTCTGGCTGATCGATTAAATCCATTAAGCAACTAGTGGTTTCAGCCAACATCCAAACCCCAATGGAGCTGAAACGATGAGTCGATCAATAAAAAATCAGCAGCAGCTATTTTGATAACTGATCATTTCAGTTATTTTTCTCCAATAAAAGCTAATTCCAGCTGCTGAAATGAAATGAAATGAAAATGTGCTCCTCTTTTTTGTCACGTATAATAGTTGGTCGGACAAAATTAGTAATTTAAAGACAACTGGGAAAGTGACATTTTATAGACAAAGATGATTAATCATCGAATCAATAATAAAATCTGCATAATGATCACTGATAAAAATCAGGATTAATCGCCCTCCCGATCCACATATCATTATTTCTAGGCTCAGCATAATGTTTCTTTGTAACCTGTCATGACTCATAAAGTCTACTTTTTTGTAATTGCCGCTAGTAGAAAATTGGAAGAGTTGATCTTAATGTGATACTACTAAACAGAAAAGGATGCTGGTCGCATAGCTGGTGAGTTAGCTATATCCACAGTATGTGTCTGTGCGGGAAGAATGTTTTCCTTACGTCTACTCTGTTCTCGTTTTTTTCTGACCTTTGCTGGCTCACCTCTCACATTGTTTTTGCTTGTTCAAAAAACAATATTTTTGTTTGCTCTGCTGTTCTGCCTCCTATATTTTTTTCAGATGGGGTGGAGGGTTGTACTAACCTCCTCTCATGAACTCTTCCTCCTCCTCTCTCCCCTTTGCTCCCTCTTTGCCCCTCGTCTCCTCTGTCCCTGTCTCAGGATGAAACTGTGGGGAAGGTCAGGTTGGCCTTTGCAGGTGGCCCTCCTCGTTGCCTTGGTGATGCTCTGCATTGACCCGGTGTCTGCTGGCAGCCGTAACCATCGGGGACCGACAGGTACACCAGGTCTTGCTCTGAACCCCTCTTCCAACACCATGAGAGGTTAATTACACTGTCACTGCAAAGATACAACACATGTTCCCTGAGCCAGTCACTGACTGAGTCATCCCGGTCCATGAGGAGGGGGCAGTTTGCTTTGTCCCTCAGTAAGACATATTGTAATCTAGACGAGACCTCATTTTAGGCTGGGATTCAAACACACCCTTGTTTGAGTGATCGAGCCCGTACAGATACAAATGGCACTTAAGCTGTCAGGAGCTGTCAACACAAATAGATCAGTGTGGGTGTGATCTGATCTATCCAGAGTGCTTGCAGACATCCAACAGTTCAGGGCTGATGCTGTTGTACTCAAGCGGCCTGATTCTTAGTGGTTTAGGGTTGCTGTATGCCTCACGTAGAAGAGGCCATGTAGGCTCATGACTTCTAATCCTCAGGCTCATAATTGCCAATGCTTCCATTAATATGCATAGCTCTGCAGTACCCCCTTCAACCAAAGCACCACTTCACTTATTCCTTCAGCAATCCATGAAGAAAGAAACCAAAGCCAGCACTGACTTAATTGAGGCCCACAAGCAAAATCTATTCTTTATCTTTAATTTCCATAAGTCATGGAGACAAGCCTCCCCTCATTCAAAAACTGACCAACACAGTCTTGTGGCTGGTTACAGGGACAGTTGTGCTGAATCACAGTGTATTGTGCGTCGGCTTGTTAGCGACAACCTCCTAAGTCACCTCTTCCTCGCACTTAATTATAACAATTTCCTTAATTATCTCTTGTTTTCTACACTCGCACGCCTCGTGTTGTGCAAGATGACCTTTATGTGCCACAGAAATGCTACCAACATCCAGTCTGTGCTGTGAGTGATTGTATTAGTTTCCTTTTGACTGAGAGGAGGCAGCCTGCTTACGGCAGGGACACTACTAATTGCAGGCCCTGTGTATTGTGAAGGTCAGCATGTGTGTTCCGCCCCCTTCTTATTTCACTCATGCTGTAAAACAAGATGACTCGTTCGCAAACCGACTGGTGCTTTTTATTAGAGAATTTACTCTAATTGGTGGAAGTTTGGGACTTGTTGGCTGTGAATACTGACATAACACAGACATATAGCAGTTTGAAGCCGAAAAATAATTGGCTGTGTGTTACAGCTGTGGAATCAGTTTTCCACGTTTTCTACTCAAGTGTTTTTACTGCCGTTTTCTTGGCAGGTTAGTGAGGCATTTGTTTGATTCATGTTGCTGGTGATGTACCATTTGCTGCCACATGGTGGCTCTAGAGGTCAAAAAATGCTTCTGTAGAAGTATGTTTCTTTTTTTTTTTAGTCTTTTTGTCGTTTGCTCAATGTTATTCTCAGAGGTAATCTATCAATTTACAGAAACTCTCAAAAGAAATTCATAATGGGAATGGAGGGAATGAATTCCAAATAACCATGCAGACCTGAATTGACTGACAGTTTTTTCTATTTTCTGACAGCAGTCTCATGGGAATAAAAAATGTAGAATGTGAGCCAAGGGCTCACAGTTAGGATATCTTATGTGTATATTTTCAGCACATGATCATGAGCTTCCCCTATCCATGTCCATATTTAAACATTGAAACATTCAGCACAGAAAAATGATCAGCTAATACTTCAGCACACACGTAAGATGTTTAATGCTATTCGTTTAGTCTTTTATTATATTTCATAACAAGTACACAGAGAAAATCATAAGGTCACACAATACATTGCGTTCCACGAGTTGTCAAGGTAATCCAACTCAAATAATCATACACATGCTTTGAAAATAATAAGATGTGCTCTTTCAGCTCCAAGCAATATTATGTTGACAATTACTGACATTTAAATTCTCATATGGCCTTTTTTCCGACTCATTTAAATACTTTAAATGACAACTTTTCACAGTTTGTTAAAGGATGCATTGCAATAAAACAATGTTTTTTGGCTTCTAATGTCCCATTCATCACAAAATATATCTCTAATTCCCAGAAAAATACATTTGTTCATGAATTCATGGAGCTGTAGTGAGACTTTGTGTATCCTCCTTGTCTCAGCATCTCATAAGCAGCTTGTTCTGCATGAAAAGCCCCTCTGTCATACTCATGTGCACTTTAAATATAAACAAGCTTGTTGTAGACACAACTGTGTGCATGTGCGTTCATGCATGTCCATATTTGAGCATTCCGTACACCAGTCAGTGTGTCCTCATCTGAGGTTGCTTATTTATAAGATGTCTCCTTAAAAAACAGCACTGCCAAGGTCTTGGAGAGCGGGTTTTATTGGGGATAGATTTGTTGCGCAGGCGTACTCAGGCATGATAATTAGCATAAAGCCTGTGGGCCTGTTAAACACTGATAATGTCAGGAGGATTGATGAGCTGTGTAGGATCAGGGTGAGGAGGAGATGGAGCAAGAGAGGAAAGTGGAGGAGGGGAAGGAAGGGCAACGAGTGATCTAAGAGGGCAAATGAAAAAAGCCCAACATTTGGACATCCAGTGACTAGATATAATTTATAAATCATATGTTGATTTGTAGAAAAGATGATATGAGAAGATGTTTGACATGGTTTCCCACCTGGTTCCACACATCTCATCACTTTAATCTTGTTCTCTTGAAACTTGTACTCCCACAGAGATATACAGTATGTCCCCTCTACATTGACTTTGCCGCCTCCGACAGATTTGCTAGATATCTGGCCTTTCATAGCAGTGGACATGCTTGTCAGGTATTGACAGGGGAAAGACACAGCTTTTTGATAAATGGCACAATGCTCCTTCTTGCCTGTGTCTGTCAGACTACATCAATTGCCTGACTAACCCATCAGTTCAAGGTAGCTCGGTTTGTTGGCTGCCCAGCTACCATTATCACCACCCTATCCCCGCTATACCTCCCACCTCCCTCTAGAAGCATTTAGCCATGCTTGAGAAGTCTTTTCATCTCAGCGTGAGCTGGGCTCTATTACATTGAAATGACCATAACAAAATGGTTTAAAGGCAACATTGAGACATTAGATACACTGTTATTATGTGTATATAGCTGGAGGATGACCGCTCAACACATGAATCTTAAGCAGATGAGAGGTGAGAGACAGAAGTGCTCTGAACTGGGGCTGTGACAAAAGTCACAGTCAAGCTGTAGCACTTCAGTCTGCACTCCGGATCATTTTTCTGATGTCTGAGGTTATTCAGGTTTTAGACATTGCTAGATATTGACCCAACTTTATGCAGTTCACTCCTGGAGCATCTGAAATCTACCTCCAGAAAATCAGACATTATTTATCTGACAGCTATTGACAGTTTTTTAGGGCAAATATGGTCGCAGTGACAGTCACATTTTTTTTACAGCAATTTGAAAACTCAGACAATTTAACTTCCATTTTTAGCCATGCTGGTGGCATGACTGTAGGGCTAGTCCATCTGTCCATTGGCTCTGTCTGTCGACCAACCACTTGGGTGCAACATGTTAGCATTGTATTGTATTGTATTGACTTTAGCATTCAGCCCAAATCACCACTGTGTACGGATCAGTCTATGATACAGGCTCACACAGCTGCTAGCGTTGCCGTAGGCTCCTTGTCTTATTAAATTCAGTAAGAAATGTTCCAACCACATCTGTGTTCTGTAATTCACCACAAACATAACTAAGAATTATGTTTATTATAGGCGAACATTATTAACACTACATTATGAGAGTCTTGCAAAATGTCTTGCTATAAAGACCTCTTGTTTCTGGACAACGAGCGTAGGTGGTTTTGAGTTCATTTCTCCCACATGAAATAGATTTTGGCTGTAAACTCTGCATGACTCTAACCTCTATTGATTGACAACATACCTTGGATGCTCAAGGGTACAATTCGTAGTTATGCTGCTCCTTTCCCTTTAACATAACATTTCCCCTTACAAAAACTTAATGTAACCTTGAAACTTGCAAACAAGCCCACACTTACATACCTCAAAACATTGTATTTAAACGTACAGTAAATTCATGCAAATACTGAAATGTGTTCAGCATTATGACCTCAGGCATAAGTAGCATGATAAAAATGTTCTCTTTTTTTAATGACTAATAATATAAGACTCATACCATAGCTTTATTCTTTACTCACATTTCCATGACACCACATAGAAACATTGCCACCTCGTTACTGGAGTGAAGGTAGTTTTTCACTCTCAAATAGTTGGACTCTGCTCCTGATTCAGAAACTGAGAGCAAAACCACAAAATAATGAGACAGTCATGTATTCTCAAGTTGTAACATATTTTTTTGTCAACACTGTGGTTAAAAAATCTGTAATTTGAGATATGATGTGATACACTATTTAAGTTGAATGTAGTTTATTTGTGCAGGTCAGAAAAAAATGAATCATTTGTTGCAAGGATAACATATGCACTTGCACTAGACATTATAAGCCAATTGCCTCATGCACAGGAAAGTGTAAAATAAAATGACTTTTATAGCTGCATGTGATTTACTTTAAAGTGGAAATAGACAACTTTTTTGCTTAACTTTTGCTTATTATTATGAAGTAAATGTTGATTTCACAGTGCAATGGCTATAAAATAATGATATAAAGATGATACCATCTGTGTTTAGATTGGTTCCCTCGAGGCTTCAATTTCACTATACTGTCTGCCAAAGGGCACAATTTTTCCCAGAAAACAGAAGAGTTTACTGACAAAACTTATAGGTTAAATGAATGAACAAGCTCACACCTGAGCTTCTCATGTTAACATTACTCTCTCCTCCCTCCATGCCAACCCCTGCTGTAGTTAGTTTGTGTGAAGCAAAAACGTCAAACTAACAAGTAACAATCATTAGCAATGCTTATCATTACAAAAGATTTTGCCTGTCCAAATTAATTAGAAAGGTGTGATTTTTATTTTAAAGTGGTGTTGATAATTTTTACTTTAAAATGTTAAAATTTGTCTGTTTCCACTTCAACTTTCCAAGTAAATCCCTATACTATATTGTCAAATGAATGCGAACATGATGATAATATTAGAGAAAACAAAACAAAAAACAAAACACATCTTCATATTCATCATTTTATTCTAGTTAGCTACAAGGCAAAAAACCGTCATTATTGTAAAAAGTGTGTTTTTTGCAGTTTGTTGTGCTGCTTCCTGAAGAAGACAACATCCGAAATACACTCATGTAGTTTTGAGTATCTCTTTGAACTGGCCGTAAAAGAAAGGCTTTTAAAATATTTGCTTGGACTCTCTTGGACAAGAAAACCCATCGGAGGCCTTTCAACCTGTCTTTTTCATCTGGAGACAAGCATGTAGGCTTTCCTCATATACCTTACAGCAGCATGAATTTACCCCATACTAATATATACTTCATTAGGATTTAAAATTAGCCTACAAAGCTGGACAAACACATAAAAGCAACATAATGAAGTTCTGGTGGGTTTATCTTCTCCAAAGCTTTACAGTTTTAAAATACAAACAGCCCCGGTCCAGGTCTGATGTAGGCAATAAAGAGAGGAGACCTGTGAACCTCCTGACCTCATTATGCCGACAGGAGGCGAGCCGCTCTTTGTTATCCCTGCTGCCTGTGACACCACTTCTCCGCCTCCTATATGACCTCCTCTCTCTCTTTCTTCCTCACTAACAAGCTGCCTATTTTGAGATGGGGGGCCACACGTTGACCAGTCACGGCTCTGCACTAATAGTAGAATTAATTCTCAGCGCAGAGCAATGATAACGATGGCACAGGATTAAAACAAAGACTGTTTGAATTAGCCTTTTATTTCTTATACATGGTTACTCTGTGATTTCATTGTTATTATTATTATTTTAATTATGGCAGCACTGATAGTTTTGTTCTCTTTATTCTATTCTAAGTTTTGATCAGTAGATATAGGCTATATGTGTTTGTGTGCACACGTGTGTGTGTCTGTGTGTGTGTGTGCATTGCTAATCCGGCAGCTGCTCCGGCCTCAGGAGAACCCGAGACAGAGGAGTGAGGGAAATGAAAGTGGAGGGATGATAGTGGAGGGGCGCCCTCAGAGAGCCTGGGATCATTGATGGGGCTCTCTGGAGAAGAGAACAAACAAACTTTAAATCAGAAAGGATGAGAGGGGCCATGGCCTGCAGAAATGGAACCCTCTACAGAGTGTGTGTGCGATTTGTGTGCCCTTGTGTTTGTGTGTTTACAGCTGTGTGTGTGTGTGTATGTATGTGTGCACTTTTGTGTCTGCCTGCAAAGCTCATTGAGCTGAGCATGAAAAGTTTTGGAGTCTGGGTAAAGTCACGTACATAAATGAAATCTGGGCTTATGGTACAGTATAACCAAGGTTTTTCTAGGGCTGTAAAGAGGCTTAGAGGTAGTAATGTCTCCAGGAGGGTTTGCTGTGCTAGGGAAACGGCGGCAGAGACTCTCAGGAGTACACAACAAGCTTTGAGAGCGAAGATAAGGCATCTGGAATCTTTTCAGAAGCCATAAGCAAAGATTAGATATAGTAAACATTTTACCCAACATTTGTGGCTGGTACACTTTCCTTTACATGGCAACAAAATCCTCCTCCTAAGAGATTCATGGGTTTAATGTGCTGAGTGAGATGTAACATTACATTATGCAGTACACAAACATGAACATACAACATAAGCCTATTTACACATTATCCACACAGCATCCTCCATGCTGCTGGATTGTATGTGAACAGATTATACACCTACAACCAACACATGTGGCAAGATGTCTAAAACTCCCCCTGCAAGGTCTTTTTATTTGTATGAAGCCACATTTACTCTCTTTTAGCGCATGGAGTCTCATCTGTATAACAAAACATTTCCCTAAGGAGGGAATCAAGGATGATAAAACTAGAGATTATTTGAACTCTGACTGAACAGCAATAATTCTGATTAAAAGCAGACTGTTTCAGTAGCGTCACACACACACACCTTTTTTTTTTTGCATTAAAATTTACTTTAGGTTAAGCGTGCCATTCTGTCCCATTATTGTCAAGACAATGTTATAATTAACCAGACCAAGGTCCCCAGGGAAGTGTGAAGATAATCAAGGGAGATTAGATGCTGTTTGTGTGTTGGAGGTGTCAGGTAAAAAGCAATTATGCTCATATGAATTATGACTTTCACGACACACAGATGCACAAATGAAGAAGCCAACGCATGCACAGATAGATAAAGAATACAGAGATGGTTCAGCCTTCTTCGCACACAGATGTATTGTATATGCACTGTATATAAACACCCACACACATACAAACATATATTTAACAGTGATAAGTTCTGGCCAGAACTCATAAGGATTTATGAATATCCTATTAGTGGGTTGCTCTACCACATGACTCCCTCATAAAGTGTGCATGTCTGTTCTTTGCTTAGATGAAGTGGTTCATTGTGTTTGAAAGGAGCCAGAATATATATTTTTTTTTTCTGTATTTGTGTTTTTTTTCCCCTCTTGCACACAATGATAACAACAGAGCTGCCTCTGTGCTCAGTTAATGAGGGCACTGGGCTGAGAATAAAAGCAAAGTATCACTAAAGACTGTTTACTTATGAATCAAAGAGTATGAGACTTGAATAAATTGAGGAGTTTATACAAAAGTAAATAATTCAGCAGATTTGTTTAATCCTCAGAGAAGCATTGTGGTGTATATTTGATTATTATTTGCAGCACACATTTATTTGAATTTAAACTCCATTTTTTGGAGCAACAAACCGTCAAAACACCAATAAGCCATAAAAGTCAATGAATTTAAAATAATCTGCCCTCTCCTCTCCTCTTTTTCTTTCTACTTCTCTCTTCCTCTCTCTTAGTTTCATACCAGGTGAAGCAGGGGACATGTGAGGTGGTGGCCATCCATCGCTGCTGTAATAAGAATAAGATTGAAGAGCGCTCTCAAACCGTCAAGTGTTCCTGTTTCCCTGGACAGGTCGCTGGCACCACCAGGGCCAGACCCTCCTGTGTTGAAGGTAAAAACTCCACAACCCTATGTGTTTGTAAGTGTGAATGTATATATTTATATATTTAATGAAGTACTGTATTTGCAGCCACACAACCCCAAGCTTGGGTCTCCCTCTCATGTCCATTTTGTTATGTTATGCCTGTCATCCGTGATATGCACCGTTCTTGATGTTAGGCAAGGCATGCAATAACCGAATGGCTAATAAAAAATAAATCAATAATTACCCTCAAGTGCTTTAAAACTGAAGTAATGCCTATTTTGAAAATGTAGCAAGTAGAATGTTTGTTTAAAAATGTATCTAGTACAAATAAAGCAAAGTATAGATACCTGAGAAAGCTGCTTAAGTACAGTAACAAAGTAATAAAGTAACACCTCTGGTAGCAGTTACCTTAAATTTGCACACTATATGAAAATATACTTTACATTCTGCATAGACCTGTTCCAACAGACACCACACTGAAGCAAATCCGAAAATGCTGCTCCATCAAATAAAACAGAAATATTTGACATGTCTTTTGCATAATTTTATACACATTTCCCCACAATCTGAAGCAATGCTTCTGCAATTCTGCCAAACATTTGGAAGATGACTAGACTTCTAACTTCTTATAACTAAAAATGATGTTTTGTAGGATTGGACGGCACTTGACTGCTCCACATGTTTTTTGTAATGATTGACACACTGCTGAATTTAAGACGAGCCAAGAGGCTCAAAATGTGTTTAATCATCTTGCATCATTAAAATGCTACATGAAACATGTCACCTAAAACAAATCATTGCCTGATTTATTTTCAGATATTACATAAACTAATAAATGAGTTTGCAGTGGGAACAGATTAACAGGTTGCATTTTATGAGAAAATTGTTGCCAGGTTACATTCTGGTTGAAAGTGGATTTTTTTTTTATGGCACAAAAAAGGGAAAGACACCTCTCTTCTTCTACCACAAACAGAGCTAATTCTTTTCAAAGGTTCTTGAAAACATGAAAAGCTGATGGAAAAAGTGAAACCCGGCTTTTCTATCCTTCTTAGCAAAGCCACACAATAAAGAAGCACACAAGTGGTGAGACAGGCGGAAGATGAACAAAAGTCAGAAGAAAGCAATAAAATGTTGCTGTAACACTTGGAGCTAAGAATATGTATGATCTAAAATTGAGACCATGAATAAACGTCCAACATGGTCTCCTTTGCTCATAGTAAACATACTACTAAGCCAGTTACGTTAATTTGAGATTTATTTTAATGCACACACACACACACACACACACTGGAAGACATTTAAAACCTGTTAAATCGTATATTTTACTGTAGAGGTGAAGTTAAACAGCAGATCTCTCGCTGCTTGTCCAACAGTTTGTGGTTCATTGTGTCCCAAAAAAAATCATGTAACATGAAAGGTTAAAGCCACTAATGCAGGTAATTGAAGCCCAGTCATCAGTGTCTCCTTGCCTATTTATCCCCCCTGTGCCGTATGAAGGGAGAAGCAAATATATGACAGCTGTCGGCTAAGACCACCTCAGCCTCAAGACTGGAAATTTATACTGCAGTTTAAAAGGCCCCATTTTATTTGGGACAGCGTTCCATTTCATATCTGCTTGGGCCACTTGAGTATATGACAGATGGTGATAAAGAACGTATTTTTCAGATGAAGACTAAAGAACAAGCACTGGCAAGAGGGAAGAATTGTAGTTAAAAAAGTTGTTATCAGATCATGTTGTTCATAATATAATGCAAATGAATGATCCAAGGAATTCTGCTCACATACAGCAAGAATATGCGTGCATAAGTGTGTTTGTGTTTGTTCATGCATGTTGTGTTTGTGGGAGAGTAGTGATGATCGAGAGATGAAAGCTGCGGCTCGTTTTCGTAGACCTTTGTTCCACCCGTTTGTCCGCTCGGTGAGCTCCTGCCCAGCAAGAAACAAGCAGTGTCACTGACCCCTATCATCCACAGACACTCCGCTGAGATCACAAACACACACACACGCAGTGTCAGACAACCTGATCCAATCATACTGTATTAGCCCCCTACCAGAGGAAAATACATAGTTGTCTCACATGCGAGTAGAGCCAGTGAATCTCCAAAGCACACGGGTTATTCAAACTGTTAAGGTCAGCCCGGGGGTAGAAACTGAATCCACACTCTCTCAGAAGTGGTGTATTTTCTGCGGCTTGGACCACATTTGAGAGTTTTCAGTTTGTTTATTCCCTGTGAAAACAGAGTATCAGCACGTTATCATCTTAATGCAATAAATGACAGGATAATCATCAAGAGAGAAAAAAGAACAACAAGACGCCTTGGTTGATAGACTGTAGTACAGTACAGTAAAGAAGAAATAACAGTAATTTAGCCTGGAAAATAAATGCAAAATGGAAAAAAAAAACTGCTGTTAAGCATCTATTTTTCTAGTTTTGTTTGATTTTCTGTCTTTACTTTTAACATCATTGAAATCCCAACATGTATGAGTATTGTAGAGACAGAAACACAAAAAGAAGGAACATGGCCTATGCTTGAACAAATATATATTCATTTTGTTTGACAAAAATCATTTACACACAAAGACATTTTCAGTATGTTATCTGTATTGTGAGGTTATGGTCAATTATACACCAGGTCTGTTAAACCTTTTATGAACTGACTGTTCATAAATTCAAAGAGAAATTAAATTAAAACAATTAAAACTTATTTGGTATTTGGGAGAAGTGCTGAATAAATAGTACTGTTAACACAATAACAGATATAGAAACTATACAATCTTCTGTATTTATCTATGTTTTACATCTTAGCACAAATGTAACGCGAGAAGTAATGCATCATTTTCTGTGGCTCATTTTATTCATTTGAAAAGCACTTTTTTCTGTGCGGCATGCACAGTGTCCAAGCACCTTCCATATTTACTCATCATAAGTATCCATACAGCACCCGACTCGAAGTCCCCATCCAGCGTGTTGCTGTTCCTGCATGTGTCCAGTAGACGGTGCTTTTCCCATTCAAATGACTCAGTCGCAAACATACCTGCTAGTTCATTTCAGCACTATTTTTCCCCAATAAGAAAAGTAGATTTGTTGTTTAACCTCTTTGATGAGTTCCTAGATGGGAATGATTGCTTGTTAATGATAAAGTCAGGCAACCATAGCAAAGATGATTGGCTTTGTAATGAAAGCTGGGATAAATAAGGAATCATGTGAAACTTTGCTAACCTTTCAGAATAGGCATTGCCCTAATGTTTTGTTTTTGTTTGTCCACTTCTCAAAGACTTTGTATAGTTTGCTCAAAGTACGGACTGACACTGATGAGAGGCTAATAGACTGAGTTATTACTGAAAGTCATTCAGTGATAAATTCTTTTTCACAAAATCACAGCACGCACATATGCACAAACAGCTTAGTTCCTATTTCACACTAGTCATGAGCTTTTCTAAATCTCCTATTCAGCTCTCACCTTCTCACTTCCGAATCCAGCGCACAGTAGCACTTATCTCATGAGTCATGCTTGACCTCTCTGGGTTCACAGTTACAAAAGATCACGCCTCATCCAACATTGTCCTACGCACACAAAACATGCATCCACGCATGCTACTCTCACCTTTTAGGCTGGAGCACTGATGGAAAGAGACAAACTCCTCTCAGTAGCCAGCCTTTGTAGAAAAGCCATAGTGTAAATGGAGTTGCATTATTGATGCTGTCTGAGAGAGGAGTAAATGGCAGCAGGTCCCATTACTAGCTGCTGCATGGTGGAGCACGTTAGCATATTAAACTTTTTCAAGTAGACTGCATTCACCAAAGAATTCATTTCCTTGATTTTTCCATTAATCGATAGTACTTTTTGTTTTTATTTTCAGTTTGATCTAGTGGGAGTTTTGTGTCTGAATGAGGAGTCAGTGTTGTAAATACTTAAGTCATTTGGAAAAGTCTAAATCAGAGTTTCCAAATTTCAATATCCAATAAACAGATGTCAGTATGATAATTTGTTTCTAATGCTCTACAGAAGAAATGTAATAGGTCTATATGGATGTCTCATAGATTTTACATTCAGAGAAACATTTTGGAGAACAAACTAACTTATTAAGTGAAGACAAAATGTGTGCCCACTGTTAGGTTTTACTGCAGTAAAAGTCAGGATGAAAAAAAAAATTGTCTCATTTTTTGCCAAGTCTAGTTTAGCTCACAGGATTAGTTAAGAATGTGTTACAGCTTGTGCTTGTGTGCACTTAGGGAAAGAATGTAGGTCTATAAATCTGTTCAAAAGAAAATTATCTCCACATGAAGTAAGTGGGTTATTACTGCTTGCCTAGTTGTTGTGCACATGTGCAGGATATAATACTGAATAAACAGTGTATAAAATACTTTATTACAAGACATGTATTAGCATCAAAGTGTCAAATGTAAAGGTACTCATCATGAGGTGTGATCCCTTTTAGAGACTCAAATGATCTAATTCATTAATGTATAGAGAACATTATAACGGTGTCGATGATACATGCAGAGCCGAATGGAACCACTTTATATACTGCTGGGCTGTTTAACCTTTGACAATATCTCACATTCTCTGAACGCAAATTAACTAGTAACTAGTAGAAAGGCAGACAGCATGGAGACCTGATAAAAACAGTAGATGAGTGGATTTAGTTTTGTGTGTGATTTGCCGAACTCACTGAGAGACAAACTGTGTTTCATTACTGGGCAAAGAAATCTAGTTTATTGTTTCAGCACACATCAACCTGCTGTTGTCTAATGTAATATCTGCCCCGTATTGTCATGCTTTTGTGATTTTGTCAGCCTATTCTTGTGTATGTGTGTAACTGCTCACCGTGTATAATCTTTTTCAGACAGTTTCTCCACCGCACTTTCCACTTATGCTTTCTCGTCATGCATACCTGGGTGTGCCGGCATGGTTGTGTGAGCCGTGGCAACAGAGATACAGTGTGTTAGTAAATCATTGTAGAAAGAGATGGATGCCTCTCTCCAACTGCTTTGGCACTCCAGGATCACTGAGTGGAACAGTTACAGTGCCTCAGGGTATCCATACCTCTGAGTCCATCCCCAACTTCTTGTTTGTATGTGTGTGTGTGTGAAAGTACATCATATTCCCATTAAATATTAATGACCAGGGAGAAAGGGCACACGACTGCTTGTGATTGTGCTTTTACGCCTGACACTAACTGCACAGTGGGGCTAAAAACACGTACACAGACAAAGGCATCCATATGTGTACAATAGACACATGCACACATGCGAGTGCACACACATATAGAGGCAAAGTTGCAGTCTACTCCAATGAGTGAGTTCAGATGCTGCCTTTTTAAAGTATTAATGGACAAACACTCTCACAGACATACGCCTGAGTGCACATATTGTATGCCCTGCGTTATATCGAACAAGCTACATCTGAATGATACAATGGGATATGTAGTCATTGTATTAGGTTTTATTTTATATGAAAGGCTAATATATTATTCTTTATCATGTGACTTGAATGACTTGAGATGAAAGGGTTACAGGTGAAGGAAGTCTCTTTGAACTTGAGTAATTGGTGACGTATTTATGTATTCATATGTTATATACCAGCTTGACTTATGCCTGATTTGCATCTTCCTCAGAGATCAGGTTGTGAATTTGTGTTTAAACTTGTTTATTGTGTTTACTTTTTATTATAGATTTACAATAATTATTATAACTATATAACTATATAATATAAAAAATACATATGGAGGAACACATCATGCATTCTCGAAGTGTTAATTGGCTAGTTAACAAGGCTTTGTTTACATTAGGCATTCAGGCTTATATTTGGTCACAGGAGCATGTGAAGTCACAGAATAAACATAGGAATGAGGGGACCTGCAATTTCAACTTTGTCCACTTGATGTCACAAACATTACAATGACAATTCAGCCGGCATTGCAGGAAGGAATGAACGTGTGTGTAGGATGAATGTTCGTACACCTGACATACTCGTTCACACACACAAACAAAAATGAAAACGGTAGTGTAACCACAACAGTCATAAGAATGAGTGACATTTATCAGGTGTGTGTTAGATTGACGTGTTGTGATCAGTAGGAGAAGACAGAGCTGTAGGCAGCCTCGTAGTGCGAAACCTGCGCAGACCTTATTTAGAGAACCCCAGAGACGAGGGGAGAACCTGGGGAATAACATAGCCTCAGTCCCTTGTGTTGCCTAATCACCTGCACCTTAAGCAGTGTGTGCTGTCTAGACGTTTGCCCGTCAGCTGAGCCCATACAGAAAGTTTGAGAGTGAACTTAAAAAGGAGCCATTTTGAGTGCAGATACCATTGTAACGAGCTGATAGTAACTGTGATGAAATGTATGATGGAGCTGTTAACATTTTTAATTAGTTTATGCACCTTTTCGTATATATAAATATAGACTATTAATGAGGATGGTGCAATGAGAGGGTAGTCGCATAACTCCATGTGTTATACACATTTTCATGATGGATATGTCATGTCTTTTCTATTTCAAGTGCTTGACAGTGATTCATTTTCACACATACTTAACATAGACACAATATTCTAGTGAAACTTTTTCCAGGAGGGTAAGTGCAAGAAATCAACATTAGATCAATCATTTACAGAGCAACTGAGCTTATACTGCTTTTCAAGTCTGTTCCGCTCTCCAAGACTCTGCAAATGTGACTGTCGATAATGATATGTATATGTATATGAGTCATGAAGTGACAGGTGACTGGAAAGTTTTGGTAAGATAAAGTGGATAATGGATAAATGAAGAATTCAACTCTTTGGGAAATATGTTAATTTACTTTCTTTCTGACAGCCCAGCAGCTGGTTTGCATACTGCAGCTTAGCAAAAGTAGCTTAGCCTGTTTCGAAACACAGGTACATATGGTCCCAGAAGTGATGATCTTAGAATGAACTACTGCATACACATTATGTACCTCTGTAATCTTTTCATCATTGACCTGTTGAGACACATCTGTGAGTGCTGTCCAACATCTGAACTATGCATGACATCACAGTTGTACCCGCTCCAGTTAATTTTCTGACTTGACAGGCAGGTGCTTATGTGTCACAGTTGCCCCACCCTCCAAGTACAGCATGAGATAAGCTGCAGGGAACGCTAACTCCATAATAGCACTCAGAGGCCATGCCCATTAGCTCTAAATAACACTCTTGCAGTGCAAAGCCCCGTCGTCGACACGATAATGGCCACATTAACGAGCATTACACAGCCATTGGTTTTTAGAACCGCTTACTGCCATTGAGCTCATGCATCATAACAGTGTGTTCAACATCACGCCCCTGTGATAGTTTTTTTTTTTTTTTTGTGGCTTGGCAACTTGGCATTGACTTTCCTCTTTTCTCTACATGCCTTCCTGTCTCTGTAGTTCTGTAGTTGCATTTGCCTTTTACACTCTGCTTCAGTTTGTTACTCACCTTCTCTCTGTTTACTTTGCTCTTTTCTCCATTGGACCTAGTGATATTCATCCTCAAACACCATCTTTCCTCTCCCTGCCTCTCTCCGTTCTCTGTTGCTGCTCATTTCCACACTACAAAGATGTTTTCTTGGTGAGCAATGATGATTTAGGCCCGTCTTCCTCTCTCCCCCTTCTTCCATCTCTCTATCTCTCGCAGTCACAGTGTTTTCTTCTTACATGATGCCTTAGAGGGTTTGCATTATTCAGCTGGAAGCCAATTTTCTTGCCAAAACCACCTTCTCTGCTCCCTTTATTGGAAACAACAGTGATTAGAGATAAAAATTTCTTTCTAAAAACTATCAATCCACCCCCTTTAATGAAGTTGGAAGTGCACTTTTATCCTTCCCTGTGTCCACACAGACAGTAAGATGAGTGGATGATGAGTTAGGTGAGAGTGAATTGAATTATTCTCAGCTGTCGGGATGTCTCCTGTCTAGACAGCGGGTCAGATGATCTGGTAGATTTGAGTTGCTAAGAAATGAGAAAACTTTGGATTTTGACACTGGATTAACATTTGATCAGGCCAAGTTCTTTAGCTTTCTATCCATTTTCTTGCACTCCATTTAAAAACAACTAGATATAATTAGGGAAATTTAATTTCTCTCTTGAAGGCCCTTTTCATATTTTGTTTTCACATTGCATAGAATCCAAGAGAGATTTTTATGTCTGCAGAAATAAGACAATAGATTATAAACTATTAGTGTCTCCTGTCTCAAATACAGAGAGAGAGCAAACTGTTTTAATTCATAGCATCGCTTCATTACAATCCTACTCTTGCTTTCTGTATTATGTAATAGGAAGAATACTCATTGTCTAACTGTGCCTTGTGTTTTGCTGATTATAGACTACCAGAAACAATAGGTAAGTTAGGTGATTCATTTAAATTATAGGAAGCGACTCTCACCTCTGAGAGTAGTTACAACACAGTATTTTATTCAATGATCTTAACACTGGTAGAACATGATCAGCATCACAGGGTCACCACATCTCACTGACTATATCCAGTATATTAGTCATTTCAGTGTGACATATTGTGTAATATTTCCCCTGTTCTGTCTACTTATTTTCTCCTGTTGATGCCAGGCTTACCCATTCTGTACAGGCTTGAAGGTCTCATGTTGAGGGATTACATTAATCTGATTAAAACGAATAAAAAGGTAACAGCTATACACTTTAGCTTCTGTGAATATCACAGTAATCAGATTACAGCTAAAAAAAAACCCCACACTGACCACTCAAAGATACTGAATGGCACAAGCGCTGTCCATGGTGCTGATTGTACTGTCGCCACAGCAGTAGGATCAGCACCATGGACAGCACATGCAGCATATACATTGTAAAAGTACGCTGCAGACACAAGCATTACTTGGACAATCTGCAATAACAGTTTCTGTTGGCTGTGGTTATAGAGTAAACTAATTGTTATTGTGTAGGTAATGGTGGTGTATTAAATGTAGCCCTAATCTTGACTGTCTATCTTTTTTTCCTCTAAACCTCCATCTACTGCTTAAGCCTCCATCGTAGCCCAGAAGTGGTGGTGCCACATGCATCCCTGTATGGACGGCGAAGAATGTAAGGTCCTGCCTGACCTGACTGGCTGGTCCTGCAGCACTGGCAACAAAGTCAAAACCACCAAGGTGAGAAAATGGCTGTTTGTGTTCATATGTCTCTGTACATGTGTGAGTGTGGGCATGTTTACATGCCTGTCTCTCAATGTCTGTATGTGAGTGTAATTACTGTCATATGCATATGTCATCTTGTACATGCTGTTTTTCCCCTTTCATTTGATGCTTGTGCTGTTTTCAGTGCCTGCAGCGATGCATACATGTATATCTAGCAAACAGCAATTACTTTCATTGAGTCTTTGATAACAAAGCATGTATTCATAACAGTGTTCACATCAAATAGTCCCCTGAGAAACACATGATGTCCAAAAAGGATAAATAGGGTATTACTGAGCATTCTCTAGCTCAACTAACATTTGATGTGGGTAGAATTGACCATGATTTTCATCTTGAATAGATTTTGTTCTATTCAGCATGTTTTTTCAATCAGTTTCTGGTAAACAGACTTTAAACTAAATGACTTTTTTTGTATTATATATATATATATATATGACTGTATATGAAAAGAACGATCTCAGAAGTGCAAGCAAATAGAAAGTAATCTTGTAAACAAAGGTTGTTTGGATCGTCAAGATGCCCACAAATGAGTGTAGTCTAAACACTCATTTCAAACATCAATAAAAAATTACAGAGGAAAATACAGAGCTAATCAACAAACAAGCCCCCCCAGTGAGCCTTATTTGTTACTCTGCTGAAACTGTATCTCCTCAGGCGAGGGTGACAAAACAACTGATGGAGAAAGCACCAGACCTCTGTACACTGTGCACCCCCACACAACCACTGTGTGTGATGCCATGTAAACTTACGCTATTCAGATGAGATAAATTGATTTAAATGAGGGTCCTTCATGGCCCTTTGTAAGCTGTTGAAGTGTGAAAGTTAATTTGCGGGACTGACGACTGGGGTGTGCGTATGCACGTGCCAGAGTGTGTGTCATGGGATGTAGCAGGTGCAGTTTATTTACAGGTGAAATATAAAAAACGAAACAGTTGCGAGTTAAGCGGCGCAGGCGCCATAAGAGTAATTGCTCGAGAGATGGCATAACAGCACAACATCTGTCGCATTCATTAGAATGCATTATGGCTGGGGCCTTCCATAGAGGCTTTACAATTAAGAGTCATAATTAAATTGGTGAGTGGGATAGAAGGAGGAACAGAGGCTCTGCTGGGCTCAGTCTCAGGCAGTGGAATTAATGACCCTGGGCCTAACACCAACTCTGGGACTGATAGGTGCAATTATCCTCATTCTGTTGCATGTTTCTATCTCTCTGCTTTCTCTTGTCTCCCCTTCTTTCTGTTTTGTCCCTCACATCCTGTCTGACTAGCTGATCAGCTCAGAGAGTAATGAGGAGCCAATTGCTGGCTAAATCAGTGGACATTAATTGTGCATTTGCAAGGTGCTTTGGGACCAGTGAGCAGTTACTTGGAGACTTGGTGGCAGATGTCACTGAAGATAGTTGCAATGAGACATCGATTCCCTGGCAACTGCTCGCATGGCCCTGCACTCATTCCCTCTGTGTCTCTTTTCTTTATCCTGCGTCTCTCTTTTTACCCATGACCTCCTTTCTCCACCTCAGCGTCTCATTCAACACGATGATCTGTATCTGTCCATCTCTTTCACTCCCACACAGCGTAGGTGTGCTGTAGAAAGATGTATAGTTGCCTGACCAAGGTACTGGAACACGGTTTAACAGGAACAGCAAAAACAGAGCACCAAAAGATTTTCACATGTCCCATTTCATTTCCATGTCTGGCTCTATGATAAAATATTCACAGCATGTTCAGCACTGGAACAAGATTTTAAAATGTATAAGCATATCTGTTCATTATAAATGGGATGGGGTTTGTTGATGGAAAACAAGCGCTATACATCTCCAATTATATGCCTTCAACTTACTGCCCAAGTGTAAACAAACCATTACAGCTCCGAGACATGTGAAATCCAGCTTTAGCAGTTGAGACACTGTTGGTCCCTGCAATGAGCCAGCCAGCTAGACTGCAAACAAACATTTTCAATCCAGTGAATCAGACATAGAGCCAGAAATAGACAGCAAATGGTTTGATTTGGAATATTCTCCTCTGACCTCTGATTGGCTCTCTCAAATGGAAGCATTCATTCAGCGAGTGTACAGTGTGAAGCGGGACTCAGTGTCACTCGATGTAATTACATGTCTCTGTGACACTGATTCTCTTCTCTTATCTGTGGTATTGTTTCTTCTTTAGGTCACACGATAGCAAGAGAGCCACGAGGAAACCTGAAACTCTCCATGTGGAAAGGATGGATGACTCACACATATTTACTGTATGACGGGAAAATTATCAAGGAAAGGACTGCTGTCAAGCTATCCATCACAAAACAATGGGATATAATGTACTCATCAGAAAACTATGTACACTTGTCTACATGGAGCCACACATAAAGCATATAAAGTATGCTGGTTGTTGAGACCAATGGCCTACAATCATGGACACCCAGGGTACATCTGGACACAAATGGACTCTTATTTTCCAATAATGGACAAAGTGTGGATTGATCAAAAAATGATCAAACACAGATTAAGCATTTCAAAGTATATATTTCAACAAAGCATTTGTGGATGAGTGTGAGATGTGAACTAAAAAGCTGAGCTTAGAGTGCTGCTGGACACAGTCCAGACCTGTTGTCAATATGTAGAGCTTATACTGGAGACAGTCGGAGATGATTTGGGAGAAATGAACGAGATAGCAGCTCATAACTAGAAAATAGCAAATTAGCATCAAATTGCTCTTGTGGGTCAAGTCACTACCATGAAGACTGTTTTGCGGGAGTCATTTTGCAGTTCTAATTAGAAACTGCAGTGTAGGATCATAACAACATATTAAAAATTCATGTAAGATATTTGCACTAGTTGAAACCGTTTGGGAATGTTTTGTTTTTCTAGATATCTCCCATCTTTTGCTGTGAATGTCACATGAAATTGAAGGTGAGCATTTTGTAAAATGTCTGACACTTGAAGTAGATAAATATATATATCATGCCACATTATCCCTGAGTAGTTATTGGTTAAAAATGACTCATACTATTGAACCTCACTTACATACAGCTTGGTACAATATGAGCTAGAAAAGTGTGATTCATATGTCTCATTTTTCACAGAATTTCCAAGCTCAGCCTTCAAAGTTATATCTATTATATTCAGTCTGTGACATCTCTTATGTTAACTGTTAAAAGGAGGCCCATAAAATGTTAAAACAACGAGGACAAGTTGTCTTTATGTTGTTATTTCACTTAATTGGGATTGTTTTCACCTTTCTCTCTTCAGATATTCAGGTTCTTAATCTTTAAAAGCACTTTCAATACAACACAGTTGAATAGAATGGGGATCTTTTAACTACCTTTAGTAAGAGATACAGTATGTGTTTGTGCACACATCACCCAGTGATTGCCTCCGCAAGCCCCCTCAACGTCAACGCTTCAGTGAGATATACTGAAATAATTGCCACTGATAATGGCAGTTCAACCCTTTGCAAACATGTTTTTTCCCTTCAGGGCTCGATCATTACTGCACTGAGTACAATAGTGTAGTGTCCCAAACAACCACCTTACATCACTCAGTTATGTTTGTCCATTCTCCGTCTCTCACCCGCCTTCACTTTGAATCTTTCCATCCCTCTCTTACACAGTCTCTCTGTCTTCTGCTGCACAGCACATCGTATAAAAGATGGCACAGTTAAAATAGTTTTCCCACACACTATACTGCTGCTTTTGGCTCTCATGCTTTCCCAATCCATTTTTTCTCTCACAGACGCAAGTCTTCCTCAAACTCTATCTGTCTGCTTCTCTGATGTGAATGCGTTGGGTCAGTGTGCCCAGGGGTTAGCCCGCTGGGGGCTGCTCCTCTGCGAATGAGAGCCTCTGCTTTCAGACATGCTGCTTTGTGAGCTATGATAAATCTGTGGGAGCTGAGCCGCTGCCTCTCTAGCTCCAGTGCTGAGCTCTGAGCCAGAGGGAGCTGGGGGACAGCAGGGCTACCAGTGGCAGGCAGCTCCACTCTCTCATTACTGAGAGGCCTGGATAGCACTGGGCTTCTCTTGGGACCACTGACATGGAATATTTTTAGGCCTACGGTGCAGCACTGCAGTTAGGCCAGTCACACCACAATGCCCTCTTTCCTTGAGCAGCGTCTCAGCAACAATGGTCCATTTAGAGTGGGGATACGATGACATTGAGCCACCGCATTCGCACACAAGCAAATACACCTACATTCACCCGAATGCACATTTTTAAACTTTCACCAGCCACCCACACGTCGACATGGGAGTACTGGAATTAGCAGAGAAAGTGAAAAGCTTTAATTACAGCCAATGTAAGGCGAAATATCTCCAGAGCTGGGCAACATCAAACCATATGAGGGCTCTGTTTCCTTTCCTTACCCCTCCTTCTTCCCTACTTCCTTCACTCTCTTCTCTTCTCTTCTCATCTCTCTTTCTCCCTCTCCCGCCCCAGAGGTTTGGTGTTCTGCAGATGAGCCTGGCGCCTTGTTCCCGCCGTCCTACATCGCTGGCTGCTGCAGAATCAATATTTGAGGACAATTTGCGCTGCGCTGCTCCCTGGTGGCTGGGGTTTGACGCTGCAGCTCCACCTTCAGTTCCAACCACACTTAGACCTGCCAGGAACAAATTCACAGCTCGTCTCGGGTCACCACCATTTAACAAGAAAATCTGCAAAGTGGGCCATATGTATATTTACAATGGTTGTGCAGGCTAGCCAGCCCTGCAGCACAGTGGACGCACACTCCCCTGCCTTTGCCAATTTATGTGAGGAAGGCCTCAAGGTTTCTTGGAGGGATTTCATATTACCATATTCACCTTTAATGAGATGTTACATAGCATGCAGATTTAGTGCCTATCCACAGGTTAATACACTGTCCATTCTTTGTAGAAAAAACCTTCAAATCCGCTTCCAACATCCTTCTTACCAGCTGACTTCAAGAATAATAAGAGAAATCTTTTCACTGTGTGAATTGTGCTTACAGAAATATTTTTTTGTGTGAAAAAGAATCTTTTTTAACTGGAAGGGGATGTGTCTGTAGCATGCCAACAGGGGGCTAACCTCCAAAACATCCCATGGAGACTGATTGCTTTGATCTCAATGGGTTAGCAACTGGTGGGGCCCAGAGGGCAAGACCCACTAAAGCAAACAAACAGCATGGAGGACCTGACTGCAGAATAACATGCTAATGAGAGAGGATAGGCAGCTTGAGTGAGAGTGGAAAACAGAAGAACCATGAGCCACCTAATATAAAAAACAGAGATAAAGAGGCGTAGCTGTAGTGTTTGAGAGTGTGTGAAGAGTATCTTACGTATGTCTTTGTTTATGCGCTAAGCCTGGGTGGCTCCCGAGAGGCCACTTTCATCGTCAAACCAAACGCCTCCAATAGTCCATCATCACACTCGTCTGCAATTCACACAATCGGTACCTAGAGAGGGAGAAATAAAGGGATGAAACACTGTTGTCTTGGTTTATGCATCATCTTTTGTCAAGTCCAATTTGTATTAGCCTCCAGCCATATCCAGGAAATGTGGGTTCAGGATTCATGTTCAGTGAGAATGGTAATCTTCAGATGAAGTGAGTCTGTCAGACGCAGAAAGATGTGTGACAACTTGAGTCAGCTCTAGGAATAGAGAGCTCTGCCATTGTAGAGGAAACAGGCTCCAAGTCCTGCTGTCTGATACTGACACTGATTTAATATAAGTCAGAGGGAGATAAGCTGATGAGGAAGATCTGATCGGTGCTAGGTGGTAGTCGCTGGTCTTGTCACTGTCACGTCAGAGGGAACAAATCAATTCATGCTAAATTTTTTCCTTCAAGAGATCAAATCTTTATTCTAACAAATATGACATACAATTACTCGAATTGGCTCAGATGTGTGCACAAGCGCTCTCAAAGTACACCATTCACACTCCATCTAATTGTTTCCAGACCTTTTATCATCACTCAGCTCACTCAAGTGCAGTCAGTTGCCTTCATTCAATATTCTGGTGCATAAAGTGAGATTAGTGCAACATGGTCATGTGAATTTATTGGCTACCACAGCTGGTTAGCCGTCAGGTGATGGTGTGGGGGATTAATTGCATTAGCTCCACTCTCTTACCCAGCATAGAATATGTGACAAAAACACAACAACACAGCCCATTAAAATTCAATGAAACCAAGCAAAAAACCAAAAAAACAAAAACAGCAAACAATCAAAAGTGTCTTTAATATTCATTTTGCGGCAGGCCTGCGACAGGCTGATATTGACGGTGGAGTGAACAGGGGATTCATTAACATCTTCTCCCTCGCTGCTTCCTTTCGCTGAGCCGTTCCTTGCTGCGTCGTCAAACTCACTTATCTCTCTGAAGCAATTAGCCACTGGAGGCTCCATTGACCTGAGCCTTTGTTAGACTAACGGGCTACATTAGCATGGCCATAGCCTGGCAGTCTTGGCAATGCATGTGTCGGTGCCAATGTGAGCAGCACTGATAAAGAGGAGCCCTGCGGTGTGCTTGTGTACGTGTGTTTGGGAGAATACACGAGATACATACATGCATATTAACTGACCGCTACCATTGTGCCATCTTTATTGAGCACCTCTATACTCAATTAACTTTATTTATACTACTATTTATTTGTGTACAATGCTATGTGTGTGTGTGTTTGTGTGTCCAGTTTGCACCAGGGGTGTGTGAATAACTAAATGGTCAATGTAAGCAATTCATATCTGTGTGTAAATTTAATTTTGTCTGCCTTTATGCCACCACATGCAAAAAAAAAGAACAAGAGCTGAATGTACACCCACACTTATAATATGCAGAGCAACTACCATACACCAGCAATATACATTTCAATACACAATATCTCCATTGTGCTATGTGGTGTGTGGTGCACACATGCGGCAGAAGTGACAGATTTAATTTTGCCTACTGAAGCTATAAGATTACACACATGACAATATGATGAGTTGCAATGCTTGCAGGAGAAAAGCATTGCTTGCTGTCACTGCTGAGCGTATGACTATATGCATAAGCATATGCATATAGAACATAGTGTGGTGTGTGGCCTGTGGCATTCAGTTGGCGTATGTGGTACAGAAACAGTGCTATTTAAAGCCTGTTTCTAATTTGAAGAAATTACATTTACTTTACTGTCACACTGTATTACTGCCAACCATGGAGCAAGCTCCTTGACATGTGAGAACACAACAAGAGAAATATTAGGATGAGACATAAATATGAATTTAACTGTCAGACAAACAGTCCACATTTATTTATTTAAGTAGAGAAATGGCCTACTAGTTAGTGTTTCAGTGTTTACATCAACGACAGTAACAGCTAGCTGCTAAAGTTTGCATGGATATTCATAATTAATTTTACAAATGTGCTACTCCTTCCTTATTTACCAAATTAATGGTTTGTTTGCCTGAGAAATGTCTCCTGTCGGGTAGGTTGGGTGGAGAAACAGCGTCCTCATAAATTTCCCTGGCAGGTGAGGTATGGAGAGAGTGATGAGACAGAACAAGGGAGGATCAAACACACAGAAACCATTAGTTCCGCTGCTACAACTTTAAAATCATTACAGAGACCTCACAAGTTCTACAATGTTGTGTCATAATCGAGAGCCAAACTCCTCCCCCTCCGCTCGGTAGCCTGTGTTCCCACCAGCATTTGTAACTCAACAAGTTTTTCTTTCATTCAACTTTCTGCAAAGCTGAAAGAAATTTCTGTGGTTTTCTAAAACATTCTCAACTAAATAGACATCTGCTACTGATAAGTGCAGAAACAGATGAAACTTGAATCTCTTCATATTATAAAACATTGTGCAACAATGGCTATGCTAATGCTTTTCCTCTTCTTGCAGAGACCTTGTGTTGAAGTCTGTTTCCTTATCTATACATGAATAATTTAAACTTGAGCCCAACTTTATCCCTAAACGCAACTTGTAATGCATAGGCTGACCTTGACCATAGCGTAACCCCATGCTACAGGAAACACCAAGGGGAAATCAGACTTTGACATGAGAAGGGAACTTCTGGTTTCTCTTCCAGGAATATGAAACCTAATTTAAAAAAGGACATTGCAAATAATGCAAATCAAAAAATCCATCCATTTTCACTTCATTTGTCTATACAGTGTTTTTGAAATAACAACAATGTTATGTCATTGTTTATTTAATATTTCAGTTTTTAGTTGCGCTTAACAAACAGACTGAGGCCAGTCGAGTGATGAGCTGCAAGAATGGACAGGGACGAGGCTGGATCAAAGCAAAGCGAGCAACTGCCCTAAAACTGCCAGGTTCACTGTGTGTCAGTTTGTGTTAGTAATTTAATTAACTGTGAATTTGTTTCAGAATTTGCATCACTTTAGTAAAAAATCACTGGGGTCTTGTATTATTAGCTGATGTTGTGGCCCTGCCCTGTAGATAATCCTGTTTATATTGTGGCCACATGGTGCCTTTTCCTAAATAACATTGAGTTTCATTAAAAAACACAAACTAACCAGCATACAGAAAACCTGAGGCTAAGCAGTATTTCAGTATAGGAACACTGGTCGGTTTCTGGGTCTCCGTGCAGAATATAATGAAGCTGCCATCTACAGTTTAATTCGGCCATGAACAGGGCCGATGGCGGTTTTTTAAATTACTGTGAAGAAGCTGGAAAAATGACACAGTGGTTGTAGAAAAAATCCTCACTACCATGCTGGAAATGTATTCAGTAATTTTTCATATGCTATCAAATTAATTATTGTTTTTGTTAAAATTACAAAAGGGTTCTAATTCTAATAGCAAACCTTGTACAGTAACTAATCAGAAAATGAATATTAGGAACACATCTAGTAGGAAAACCAATGAAAGAAAGCCTCAGTAATACTGCAATTTACAGCTTGTACACAGAAGATGAACTACAACTACTCTGGATATGACATCAGGACATCTCATGGGATTTTGCACTGCGCGACTGTGGTTATGGAATATGTTGCAAACAAAAGATAGGTGAGCTTTAAAAATAATGGGAGCTCAACGTTTTCTATCTATTATAGTAATAGATAGAAAACCTGAAGAATGTGTGTAAGACTTTCAGAAAGACTAAGATTCCACTGTCAGGAAATTCATTGAGATACAAGAGCTATGTGGACTACAGTATGTGGAAGCTTGCTAGTAGAAGGGGTGTTACTTTGTCACTTTATACGTTTAAAGGAATCTCTTGAGAATATCATATTTTCTGTCCACCATACTGCTGGTGTTGTAGAGCATGCATTCAGACATTATATTTTCAGAGCCTCCTGAGCGTAACTGCACATCTGCCGGAACTGGCAGCCAGATGCCATGCCCTCATCCAGACCTCAGCCCAGACGACAAGCTCCACAGGCGGTGACTGGCGTCTCTCAACCCGCTCTACCCTGTTCGCCCTCAGAGCTCAGGGCTAACCACCTCTACTGCTGCCTCTGTGCCAGCCTGACAGATGCCCCGTCAGCACAGATGTGAGTGGTGCGGGTGCGGCGGGGGATGGCAGAATAGAGCTAAATCACTGTGTAATCAACGTGTGTGGTTGGGAGGTGATGGAGGCTTAGCGGGCACACAAACATTTACAATTGGCCAGGAAGTCCTTGTAAACAGGAGTGGTTGTACAAAAGAGGCCGGTTGAATAATTGATAGGATGTAAGAGGATCTGGCTTTGGGGGATTTTGGAGCATTGATTCTGGCTGAGATGGAGTGAGCAGGAGGGAGAGAGAAAGGCTTTCCTGCTTTTTTCTCTCACCTCGCCCGGCCCTGGTGATTCGATGCTTGCCAGCTATAGTTCTTTCCTGTCTGCCTCCATTCCTTTTCAGCCTCTCTCTGTGTTCTCCTTTTGTAATGCTTCTCTGTGTGAAATGGTGGGTAAGCCATCATGCCAGTGCATGACAACAACATAGCCAGAGAGAAACAAAAGAGCAGATGGCGGCAAAGACCAATAAAGGGAAATAGAAAGAAATGATGGAATAAGGAAGATGCAGGACGAACTACCCAGCAAAAAGAAGAGGGAAACAAACTAAACAAACAGGGAAGAGAGATAGAGAGGAAAAAAATGATATTGGGTCGAGAGAGGAACACTGTCATAGCAAAACATTTCATTCTGTCTGCCTCTGGCACCAAATGTCAGAAAACAACTAACATAAGTGTGTGAAATTTCCCCACTTTACCTGGATGAAAGTCATTAATAATCTGCTCTCACACATACATGCACACACACTCACAAACACACACACACACACACCATCTACGCTGTGGTAACCCTTTCATCTCACCAGCTGCAGGGCTCATAAATGCGCTGATATAAATAAATTCACCAGCCTGGTTTCAAGCCTTAGTCTGCCAACACACACACACATGCACTACGCAAGCGTGCAGATACACACACACAAACACAGACACAAGCACACACTGTTTCACAGCCTCTTTTGACTTTGCACACTTCACATTCACGTCATGTCCGCAGCCTGAGAAACAAGCTTATCTGTGGTTGTTTCACTTGAGCCGTACTTTGCAGAAGTAGGAGAAAATGTCTTGAAGTCTCATTCTTGTTTCATCTAACAAAAAAAGGTATCAAGATGTGACATTTCTCTTCACTGGTCACTGGAAAAAGCGCTGCTGCCTTGTTATTGTTGTGGAAGTGATGGGCACTCGCTCTATTCAAATGCAAATCTCGCTTTGAACGATGTTTTATAGCTGTACCATCAGGTGCTTTCGATGTATATTGTCTGTTTTTATCAGAATACATCACAAACATTGCACTTGCACATTGTACAGGACAACGTCAGAATGAATTCCACTTCAAAGCCATACATATTCATTTCCTCCAAATGACTACAACTGGTGCAGTAATTTAAAGTCCTGGTCTTGCCTTACCACAACACTTTGCAATTAACTATGATGGCTATGCTAATGCTTTCCCTCCTCTTGGCATCGCTCTTTGGTTTCCTACAGAGCTCATGTGTCTGGGGAAAGTGAATAAAGATGAGGCCTTTTTTTGGACTTTGTCTAGCTTCAGGATTTTCTTTATCTTTACTTCAAATGAAGCCCATTTTGAGCATGAAGTAACTGAGAACAGTGGGTGGCTTCTCCCAGACAAGAGACATGTGTTTGTTTGGCATTGGGTGGGTGGGTTACATCATCTAGCTGTCCGCCTCATGGCCATACGCTCCTCTGTGCCGACACAAAGACAACGCGCTAAGACCATCATCAGAGGAAATTAGCTCAGTAGCGTTGAAAGCGCTCGCTTCTCACAATAGCCAGTGGCCATGCTAAATCATTAGCCTGTCACTTCGTTGGGGTTGAGTCCAATTATTCTCTCAATCCGCCTCCAAACCAAATTGCATTATTGCAATTATATCCATTGCATGACATATTGTCGAGGCGAGGGTGTATGAGATGGGGAAAGGAGAAGAGGGGCTGAAAAAAAAATAGAGGGAAATGGAGGGAGAAAATAATTTTGGTGGCATTATCAAGCACCATTCTCACTGTTCAAAAGCTGGCTCTATAAAAGGGCATATTGATTATGTTTTCTGCTGTAATGGACATTTGTATTTACCACATAAACATCTCTTCCAATCACCCTTTCTCTCACCTTTTCTCATTGATTAAGATGCTTCTATGTCAGACTTTGTTTTAGGACCTCTTCTTGTTACTTGTTACAGGCCTCTTCCACTACTCCCTCTCTATTTCTCATCACTCTCTCTGTGTCTACCTAACTCTTCCTCCTGTCTCGCAACACAGCTTTTGCTGTCACAGCACTCTTGTCATCAGGCTGTCAACGTTAATCATGGTGCTGCTGATCATTGTGCATCAGATCATTATCCAGGCCTTCCATTCTGATGAGGTCCGAGGTGTAATACAGCGTGGTCCTGTCAAACCTGCCGTCGGTTCTGTTGGCGTCACCTGCTTGAACTGTAGATCAGAGCTCTTGCCAAGTGAGTCAGCGCTGCCACTGGGATGTGAGAGCATCACACTGAGGTGTTACACTGACTGAGTTTATACTACTGCACTCCAATCTCTAGCTTCATACGCATATTGGCTCCTAGTTGCAACAGTGGACTCAAAATAAAGCCAGAAAATAAGATTTCTGCTTACCAGTACTTACTATAAAATTAGGAAGAAAATTTTCAGCAGCAGCTTCACTGTACAGTTTCACATTCACCAACAATCAGTTTAAAGGTTTACACATTTTAAGCTTTCTTCAATGTAGTCAGTAACTCTCCTCACTCTATTCCTTTACACTGGACAACTGTGTGTATGTGTAAGCGTGTCCTTGTATGATTGCCTCTGTCTGTCTGCAGTGAGACCTTGGACCCAAATGTAATTAGACTTGGTAATGATGTGGCCTGTTTACAGCTTAAGCCCTCTGCTAATGATAAATGCACTTGACATATGTAGTCCAGACTACACTTCAGAAAGAGTGTGTGGGACAAACTCCATGTCAGTTAGTTAGCCAGCAGTAATGTATCATTCATTTACATCCTGAAACTCCTCGGAGATGTTTTGAACTGACCACCATTTTGACAGCTGACTAATCACTCTGAAATGATGCAAACTGCAGCTCCTAAAACTTAATGGGTCTTTTCTAAATTTTATGGTTTTATATTTTCTATTATATATATATATATATCTATATATATATATTAATATTATTAGATATATATATATATATAAATATATATTCTATATTTGTTGTTTCTATGTGTACATTTCCAGTGTTGAACCTCTCCTCTTCCTCTTCTCCACCTCTCCTCTAAGCTGTTAGTATAAATGGTAATAAACAAAACTGTTGTCTTAGTCACACAGACATGTCCTGGCAACAAGTGAAGTAATGGACTATGCATTTAACACTGGCAGAGAGCCAGAGGCTTGACATTATTAGAGAGAGAGAGAGAGAGAGAGAGAGAGAGAGAGAGAGAGAGACCATGCTTTCCACAGCTCTGACCACCTGCTCCCCCTCCTTGCTTGTATCCTGCCTCGGGGTCACACTCAGCAGACCTCCACTTAAACTCCTTGGAATCTGACTGAATTGCACGTTCCCCTTATTAACCCACTCAGTGAGTGTATGCGTCAAATGTGTGAAATTACATGTGTGTGCATAGACAGCAGTGCATGTATGGTCCCGCTGTGTGTCCTTGGGTGTGCCTGTGTGTGTGTGTGTGTGTGTGTGTGTGTGATGAAGACACCCCAGGGGATAAGATGGTGGGACGGTCGGAGCTAGGTGCGTGTTGATATGACAGCGCTGGGGCAGAGCAGGGCCAGTTGGTGCAGCTCCATCTGTGGCCCTTCTGTTCCTTCACTACCTGACCTTTGACTGTCTTTAGGTGTTACATGACAAGGATATCTGAGCCACGGCCCTTCCGGGCTGCAAGTCCTGCAGACTCAGTATACACAGAGGTTAGCTCGGTAGTAGGATTGTGCATGTGTGTGCAAGTGGCTCCAGAATGAATTACACTTCTAGACAAAGGTCAAATGACTGTTGGATTCAGGAGTCTATGTGTGTGTGTGTGTGTGGATTGGTATTTCTGGATAAAACGGAGAGGGTATTATGTAGAGGCTTTGATTCACACTTGACACTGTGCTAATGAGAGAAAAAAACTGTCACTTCACAGTGCTAATTTGGGTGTAATATCCCAAAGTCAGCCAATCCACTGAGGAGAGGAGAAAGAGAAAATTAAGCATCTGTTTCATTTCCCTAACTGGCCGTATCCAGACTCATTAACAAGAACTATGCTCATACAGAGAGGCTCCATTGAGGCTAAGGTCCTCATAGAAACATGCAGACACCCAGTTAAGATAGTAAAGCATGTAGCAGACGATAAAGTCTGCATTACAGCTCTCCTCCGTTTTGCAGAGTCAAGATGATCAGAATAAGAATCTCATGGGGAAATCACACTATGGTGGCCAACCAATGACAATGACTGCTACTGACAAGTGTTTTCACTGAGTACAAACATCCTTCATTAACCTCTGCAGTGATGATGTGTGAGCTGCAAGGTAGGCTTAAACAAAGCTGCCTATCTGGCTGTTGAGCTGTATGGAAACATTTCTGGGTCACTGAATGTAACGGCAGAGCTCATAACAAAATGGAGGTTGCTGTCATTGTGGAGCCGCTGAACAGATGGAGTACAGAGAATGTTTACAGCCATGGCAATGGCAACGTTTTCAGTTAAAGAGGTTAGTTAGAGTCAGAGGAATCAATTAGCTTTGGATAGGGTGAAGTTCTTAAAATTCATTAGTGACAGCCTAATTACAGAGAAACAATGAGATGATAATTACATTTGAAATAATTAATACACTTATTGTAACAAAAGGAGCGTTGAGAACACAATCATCAGCTAATAGCTTATTACAGAGTTGATACAATCAGCAATTCTGTAATGAGAGATGACAGAGCTACAAAACTTGGGCCCAGTGTCGGGAAGGATAGGATCTGTTGTTACACATTTCTGACATAAGAATTTATTCCCAAGAGTGTAAATGCTGGTAAAGAAGTTCATAAGCTAGATGTATTTTATGACAACCAACTTAAGTCTAACATTAGTTTGCCTTGCATTTAGACAACCAAGATGGGTGAACCTGTTGAGATACCTTCATGTTTATATTCCCAGAGGACTTGATGGGGACGGTGGGGATGACAGTAAGTCTGGTAAGAGAGCAGAATATAAAAATATATATATATTTAAAATATTTCAGTGATCGTATACACGCGTACAGGAAGAATTGTCACTGAGGTCCCAGCTGAACTAAAGGAAGTGTTCATCAGTACGAGACCCTTGAGGCGCCTCTATGCCGACATTAGATCCCAAGTGGATGTCATACAAGATTAAGGCAGGAGACAAGGTCATCCTTGACTGCAGGTAAGTCAACTTAATTGTTGTGTTGCTCGTTCAGCTGAAAAAAAGAAGTTGATCTCATCTGCTGGTGTAACAGATGTTTCTACAGCTGGTACTAGGTGGGGATTTTGTGGATTTGTTTTGATTGGCCAAACAAGTACATGCTAATTTCAGTGGTCTGGGGCACAATAAAGAGCGAACAAGAATTAGTGGTGGGGCTTTATTCACATTTGGATCACAGGTTTACTTTTTGTATGCTCTGACATAAGATAAAATAAATACAAAAAGTAAATTGGTTATTTGTTAAACCTTATAACCTTATATTTAAATATTACACATATAGAATATTATGTATGTGACCCCATACTGAATAGGCAAACAGTTCATTTGTGTAAAGGATTTTGTAAAGAGCTATACAATATGTGTTGTGAATAGTATACTGGCTAGTGTCCCTCTGCTCAACTTAATTAGCTAGTTAGGGAACAACATCTGAATAGCGTGCATGCAGCCAAGGTTAGTTCCAGTTTTGCTATAGTTTAAAGTTAAAGCAACATTGTCTAACCGTCTACTAAAACATTACATTTTAAATAATTTAATGCTACACTGACTATTAATCAAGTGAGTCACTGTACAATCTACAATCTACTGTGAGAAGTATATAACACTTTACGGCACTAAGTCACACACCACCAACGTTCACTTGTTTCGGTGAAACTGGATCTTATTTTATGGAGAAAATATTTTCTTTTTTTTTCCCTCTGATGTCCTCTGGTTACTCTGCTTCAATTCTCAGTCATTTACAGAGTTTCTTGATGAGATCAGAACACTGCGGGAGTGGTAATGTTTGTACCACAGGAGTGTTGTGCCAGAACTGGAGCTGGGGAAATTGAAAATGTAACCTGGCTCAGCAGCCTCTATGGACATAATGGTGGGTGAAGAGATGGAAAATGAAGTGACCGAACAAGAAGCCCCCCGGCAAGAGTAAATCTGGAACTGACTTTACACGTTGGTGAGAGCTTTGTGAAACAAAAGGCTGAAAGACAGATGCCTGGGCCTCTTGTTGTTGGAATAGTAAATAATATTAGATGGATGCTATGTATTGCGTTGTTGAACTTGCTTGATGTTTAGCTGTTAGCAAAGTGGTCGACTCACTTATTTTTGATAATAAGTAATGCAATCATAACAAATACACATGCCCTGTTCTTATACATAAGAATATCATTCAATCAATTAATTTCATACAAAACATGTAACACAAAGTGCTTCACATAAAAAAACATAAAAACACACCACAAAGCTAAGTCTATGTGCTTTTTGCTGATGCCCAGCAGCAATCACAATCTAATTAACAAGCTATCCCAGACAAGCTTTTAATCCCACATAAGAGCATGACAGAAAGCCTTCTTGAAGTCTCCATATGAAGGGGCAACAATGACAATAACAGATCCTACAGTAGATACCACTAATTATCTTTTTGGCATTTCTTTATGAATTCTACCATTTTACTCTGCAGTATCCATCTTGCTGGTAATTTAAACCCACGAGAGGAGGGCCCCTTTTAATTGATTGTTGTGTGCCTGGCAGGTAGTGCACAGTAAACCCTGGGCCATGATCAAGGGAACTATAAGTGCTCATTATAGTGTAATAGCATAAGATGTCCACAGGGAAAGTCGTAAACTATCTCCTCATTATTACTCCTGCACACCTTTGCTTGTGTGAACTGACGTTGTCCACAGCAGTGTAAATGTAGGAAAAGCCCCTGAGATCAGATAGTCTACCCTGTTCTCAGCTGCCTTGACAGATGTCAACATGTGAACGATTGTCCTTGGGTAAACCTCCAGTGGGTTGGGGGATATGTGGCTATATATGATGTAAGCTGTAGGAAACGATGAGTCCTTGAGAGAGTTTGAGGCTTTATTTGAAAAACTTGTCATGTTTGCTTGTGATCACCAGTGCTCCAGAGTAGTTTTAAATATTCAAGAGGCAAATGCATCAATGTCTTTTTAGACACTCATGTGTTTGCCCACCAGCATTTTTAAAAAGAATAAAAATGCCAAAAAAATATGAAAATTACAATAACATCAATGTTCACAACACTAAGGATAAAGAGGATAAGAGTATTTGTGAGTAAGTAAATATTATTACATCACATTTACCGACTGTACTGTAATTGTAATTGCGCTGTCAAGAGATGATGTTTGCCGCATATACATGTTACACCATTGTTTGAGTTGAGGCTAAGCAGGTCATTTTCTATATGCACTCTATCTAAGACTATTTATATAACTAAGCTGAGAAAGCATGTATGAAAACATTCTCTTTTTTTGTTGGCCTTTTTCAAGCTTTATTTTGATAGAGACATCTGAAGAGTGACAGAGACAGGGAATGACATGTGGGAAAGAACCACAGGACTTGAACCCTGGGCCTCCACCGCAAGGACTGAGCCTTCGCACATGGGGTGGCTGCTCTACCAACTGAGCTAAACGCCGCCCTAAATGGATAACATTCTCGCGTGTGATGTTTTTACAGAGTTGACAGAAAGAGTTACAACATGCCTAGGCTTCATATTAAAATCTGTCAGAAGAAAAAAAAATCTTTTTTTATTAAAGATATACATTAAAATTATTATTCAAAATAAATTACTGAACATGGATTTACTGAAACACCTGTAGAATCAGCAGGTTGCGGTACAAATTGTTGTGACATGCACAATAAACAATTTCTGGCTGAAGAATATTGGGCTAGGTATTGCTAGGAGGGCTTTTCCCCAGTGGCCTTTCCCACTCCTTCGGTCTGGGCTGTGCACATTGTTGAATTCAATATTTCAATCAAGGACACTTCAGTTGTCAAGTTTATTTCCACCACAGTTACTGTCTCGAAGGTTTTCACCAGCTGGCATCAGACATGCAAACAAAACAGAACCCCTTTCACTAGGGCAAGAAAAACATCCGAAATAACCTGAAGACACCTTGGGTATGAGAGTGAAATAGAGGAAACCATTCTACATTAAAAAAGAAGGTGGATTGAAGAGTATAACAAAATAGCAAAAGAAATATATAATATGACGGAGCAGCAGATCAGTAACAGAGAAGAACAAACATAAATAGTAGAGTATCTGACAAGGTCACAACACAACATCCTCCAGAACATCACCAGTGTAATGATGCACAGTCTGGCAGGAGAAAGAACTTTTGTACACGTCAGTAAGGGCAGCACCTGCAACCGCTGCCAGGAAGAGCGCTGTGCTGGTGAAGGGCTTCAGCTGGCGGCGGTGACCAAAGAGTCAATGGCAGCATCTGCATTCACTGCCAAGCAGAAGCCCTCGTGTCCGACATCTGGGAGAGAGGAAAAATAGACGACACAGGCAGACACATTCTGCCCTGTACATGCTCACACACTGCAGACAGTCTGAGGTGAAACAGATATAGCCGAATACTTATTTATTTTCACTTCCTTACATCCTTATTTGAAGCATCAGTGCTCATCAGTGCACTGAAATGAGTAGAAGTCATTACTTATATCGACTTTTTAGTGTCTGCCATCACACCTTGTGCATCATCGCAGGAAGCTGTTGAAGGCAGTGGACTGAGTCATGGCTAGATCAGACTGTGTCTGCCAGTCCGTCTGTCTAGCAGACTGGTATATTGACTTTCATTCATAGGACATATCTCACGGTTTGCTCAGGGTAAATGTTAGAGCTATAACTATGCTTGACTGATGCTGTAGATCTCCCTCAAACTAAAGTAAATATTCCCCTCATGAGCAAATCTGGCCAGGTAGCTACTGGCTGTCAGCAGGACATTCACATCTCTATTACAACTGGCAGGACACGACACAATTCAGCCAGATAGCCTGACTGCTATTTACACCTACTCACATCCCATGTGCTGTATTTCTGACAGCTTGGCCTGTTCCACCTCCAGCTTCAACCATTTCTAAAGGAAAATATGTGGACAGACTTACAATATGTATCATCATGTCTAGTCAATACAGTTAATTATATCTAGCATTTTTTTTTATAACCTCACTCTTATTTTTCACAGTTCTTGCCATCATTTCTAGCCTGTCAAAGCCAGCCTACACTTTTTTGCCTCTTTCACCGAGGACTGGCAAGGCCTTGGATAAATTAGCTCAAGATGGATATAATTTCAAATGGGATGTCTAACAGGTCAATGTATTTCACACATCAACACAAGTTGTGTGTTTGGATGAAATAGATTTTCATTAGTCCTCAGATTCAATGCTAACACTGGAAATGCATTTGGCGCTCTTAATCAAATTACTTCTTACATGTCCACCAAATCAGTTCATGAATAAATAGAGACAGGACATTTGCTATGCAGTTGCAGAATAATGTTAAATTTTACATCTATAAAAATGTCCATAGATGTAAAATTCCAAAAGGCAATGAGGTACATCACTACCTAAAAACTGGTTCAGAAGATTCTGACTAGGCTAAATTAATCTTGTTTGGGAAACCACAACATTCAGCCTCACAACTACATTTCCCTGCACAGGGAAAGGAAGACAGGAGACAGACAGCACAACAGTTAAAATATGTAAAGACACTTGTGGACACAGCTTTTGTCAGTGAACAATGCACCATGAATCGTAGCTACTGTATGTATCTAAAATTCATATTCTTGTGTTGTTGCTCTGTGTGTCTATAGTGAAGCTGTGCCCACATATCATACATTTAACCAGGTGACTAAAATGATCCCATTGCTGAAGGAAATTATGGCAAAAACAGTAAAAATGAGAACCAAATAAATTTAATGATCCTAGGTGTTTTACAACTTGACCTAAGTGCCTGAGAGTTTTATTGATGACATGAATCAAAACACTTAAACATGTTTCAGACAAGTGAGAAATGGTGCAAAATGCAGATTTATCTTAAAGTAACCAATAACATGATTTTTTCTTTTTATAACATTCAATAACTATGTAGATTTTTTGTGAAGGAGTCCTATTTTCTATAATTCAGTGAACGCATTTCCTCTCTGGATCACATAAGGCTTTGATTCAACCTTGATAAATGTCCCTTCTATAAATACCTATGAATATGCAATCACAACACACTGTAGTCATGTCTCAGCACATACATGACATCCTATATAGGCAAGGGATAAAGAGCTTGCGTCGCTGTGCATAACGTTCTCTGCTTATGACAGCTTAATTAGCAGCATCTGCACTGGATCACAGCTGCAAGTGTGTATAACAAACTCCCCAAGTCACCAGAGTCTTCAGGGACTTGGTTCTAATGGCTGTTGTCTATTTCTCATTCTGTGGCTGGTCTCACTGCGGTCCTAGGAGGGTTGGCTCCCCATGTACGCACTCCCCGGGTCAGGCCATGACTCTGTCAACCTGGGAGATTAAACAGAGCGGGGACGAGAGGTTTGGCAACAATGGTACTCTGGAGGCTTTTGGGAGAGACAGTGTTCATGCATTTGTTGTGCACATATACATATGTCTGGAGGGATAATTGTTTTTATTGCAAAAGCATCCATGCTTTGTGCTTGTGTGTGCCTATATGTTATCGCTTGTATGTGGCATATATACAAGCCCACTCTATTTGTAATAGATATTGACTCAATGCCTTTAAAGCAGACGGTTTAAGGCTTAAAATCAATCATCATAATGCTTTTAAAGATGAAATTTAATCAAAGCTGTAGGATTGCATCATATTATACGGGTGTTTCAGTTATTATGTCTACCATCTGTAAACTCCCCTCACACTCACACTTACCTGACCAAATAAAGAACAAATTAACTCTGTCTCACCTCTGTTTGCTTGCCTCCACTCAGCCCTCAGAGCTCAGAGGGTGAATTGTGCCACATTGCAAAGATAGCATAGCAATAGACAGGGTCAACCTATCTTTTATAAACCTTAATCTTCATGCTTGTGGATGCCCAAAGATTTGTGACCTTTTGAGCCATGGAAAGAACAAAAGAACAAGTATTGCACCACTCATCCTCCAGTCCGATGGTGCAGTGATTAATCCCTTGCCCTCATCTTTTCCTCTTTTACCGTTAGGATTTGTCACATTCTGTTCTTGGCCTCTTAAAAGTTCATATTATGTCCAGAATAGAGTTTGGTTTTACCTCTTTATCACCTCCATGACAGCATATTCATTCTGGTCAACACTTTTCATAAAGGTGTTGAGTCATAACATTTATTTATAATGGTGTTGAGCATCAGAGGCATTCATTGAATTCCAGTCCCTCCCCAGTCAGTTACTTTGTCGCGAGGCTATCTATCCTTCTTTAATCTGATCGCCTCATGTAGATCACAAGTGGATTTTCGTTCCTCTCTGAGTCCCTACTATTCATGTTTTATTAATGTCATATGCTGTTGAACTGGGCTCTCCTAACTGACTTACCAAGTCATCCCTTTCCTTGTCACAAATCAAATTAGCCCAGGCTGTGATTAATCATCAGACGGAGCACCCAGTGAAAGGGGGCTGGCACCTTATTAATTTCCTTAATTACATCTTGTATTAGGTTTCAGAATCGTCCCGTCTAATTATGCTGCCTTTGACTCCCAACTCTTTCAACTTGGCTACACAAATTATTTGTGCAACCAGGGGTATTTAAATGGATTTCATTTAATATAGGTGAGTGTGATTAATGTAATAAAGACAGGGGGAGGTTCGGGTGGAAGACTTTTTGTCCTTTTATTTGCTACACAACAGAGAGTCAGGGATAGGCTTGAATGTTGCATACCATGTTACGCAGCACAGATGAAATCATCTTGTAAACTTTGAGTTAGTATTACCATGAATAACTGATTACTATACCCTAGGCTACACTGCCATTACATTGTTAAACTAACATGTCTTTTTAGTTTCAACTTAAAGGTCCTCTATGTTCAATATATTGATTTAATTAGTTAAACTAACACAGCTTCTTTATGTATTTTATGATGATCTTACTAAATCTTTTAAGTACAAAATACACTCCCAGTTCACAGTTAAAAAAAAAATTCAAATCTTGTATCTTGTATTTTCTCAAAGAATAAAATACAAAATTCAGTCATAACCTTAGTACAAAACATCACGATACCAGTGGTGTTCAAGTAGAATTTAATAAAATACACATTCTGCAATTATTATTTTTTATCAAAGGCAAGTGGGACAATATCAGGAGAGCAAAGGTAGCAAAGGTAAAGGTAAGAAAAAGTCTTTCATACTAACCCTGAAGAGTTCATTGCATTCTAGCTCCATGACAACCTTCTAGTTTTTTTTAAAGGTGTACTTGGGTTGAAGGGAAATGGCAGCTATAAATTCATATATCAAAAAATTTCATCTTTCCCTTGGTTTATACATTCTGGTCTTTGATAACATGTATTCTAATCCAAGATCACCACCATAGTAACTTTTGAACAGAAAACTGATTTGTTCTATGTTTCCATGACTAGGGAAGTTTTTAGAGTTTAACACGATATCAAACAAATGAACAGATTAGGCTCAGCAGGGAGTAATAAGCCATATGTACACATTGTCATTAGGAAAACGTTATTTGGTTAGATATGTTCGCAGCAGTGTGCAAAAACAGAGCTGAGCTTTCAGAACACATTCTGAGCCATGGCTGTCATAATGCTCTCCAGTGTTTCGCCTGCTTGTGTCCTTTCTTTATAAATATCTTCAGCAGCTTGTCAGATTGTAGATCTGGACTACAGGGGATGGTGGTAATAAAGACATTCAGCATTTATCGGACAATAGCAGACATAAGAAATCTGCACAGCAGCAATTTAGTGAATCATGTAAAATGACAGACAAATAATTTTACAACTGATTGTCTTGTGTCTTAATTATTTAAATACTTTCTTTGATTCTTTTTATTATTGTGCTTGTTTTAAAAATAATTTCCCCCTGTGAATGATTTGTTTTGCTGCTGCGACATCCCATTTAACTTAATCTTATTTCAATCTTCTATACAATGACAATTTAAAATGTTATTTTTTATCAGAGTTGTATGTTTATTTTTTTTTGAGGAAGCTGAAGAGAAATCATGGGGCTTCCCCCCTATGTGAATCTGAGACCACAGAGCCTTTGGAGCACCACTCAGTGTAGAGAAAGTTAATCAATGGCCATGGCTGAATGAACACCAATCTATACAACAAAAATAAATGTTATTTTTTAAATTATTTCTGTTTTCCCGACTGCTTGGTGAAGCTTTAGAGTATTCAGGGTATTTCCCACCATACATCTAGGATAGCCTATCCAAGTTAATATTCAACCACCTTAAAATGCAGTTAAAAGTTATATAAAATGATTTAATATTAATATACAATAATATGTACTACTATCCTGATAACTATGGAGCATTACTCAAAGAAAAGCAGAGATCAATCAATGCCTTTTGATTGTCAGAACAACAGATCTATTTATTTAAAAAACTCAAATGTTGGAAAATGTTTTATTTTTTGTCACAAGAAATCAAACACATCTCCAAGTGACTGCGACTGACTGAGCCTCTACTTTTCCTAACTTGAAAAAACTTAGATGTATGTTTGTGGAGAGACAAAATAGTGAGACTCAAAAAGGACATTTTTATTTAAAAATAACACATTAGTTTGGCTTTTACACCCCGGGTGGTAACTTGCCACATTCAGCCATTTCAATGAGGGGAAGTGGTTTTGATCGCAGCAGTAGGGGTCTGAAGTGGTTGATTCCCACATCACTAGCCAATTTTCTCAGTGGTTTGCTTTTTGGGGGGGGACGCACATGCAGATAGGAATTTGTAAGAACCAAGCACATTGGTGGACGGTCATCCGCCACGACTGGTTGAGTCAAAGTGAGAGAGGGGCAGAGAGTGATTTGACAAGTTTTAATGAACGGTATACACAGATATACAGAGTATTTCTACTTATTTTTCAAGTGGCCCTGGATGTATCATCTAACTGCTCATTATTCAGAAATGGTCTGCAATTGAATTTCTTTCCCAGCATGGTGAAAGCATGACATAACTGTCCAATTTCCATGAGTGGATATAAGAAATATTTCACTCAAAATGCACAATTATGTAGTTGCCTCCCCCACCTATTTATTGCAGAATCTGTACTTCTTCTGTGGCTAATGTAGATTTCATGACGATCCCTACTCCCTGAAGTTCAGCAGCAGCAAGTGACACTGTACAAATACCACTGCTGATTTTGGTGTGAGCTAAATATGCAAGAGTAGTCTTATGACACTGTTAACACAGGGTGCCTATTCTATGCTGGACAGGTTGCTTTAAAAAAACCTGAGAAATAAATTACACTCACTTCTCCGGGCACAATTCACGACAATGTCCACGACAATGATGAAGTGTAATCTGTAACCGTTTTTGTCGGTGTTGAGCCTGCACCCAGGAGGTGGAGCTTTCCATTTTGAATTAAAACATAACTTCTTTAATTCATCTCAACAGGACTGAGACTAGTAGACATTACATCTCTCAAAGTAATTCTAAGACTGACATATGTTTGAAAAAGAAATATAAATGGATTGTGTAGTAGCTAACTGAATATTTGTAAATTGAATAATCCACCATCTCCGTTTTTTTTTTTTTTTTTTTTTTTTTTTGTGCCAGAGCATCCTTAAATGCAGTAATTTAATTGTCTGTTATATGTAGCCTGGGAAATATCAATATATTGCTATTTAGCATGCAGTAAAACAAATCTCTGACTGCTGCAGCAGAGAACTGTGCTTCCGGGTAGCAGAAAATTATGAATCAGCCAAATGATGAACACATTTCACACACGCTCGTGGATAGGCTCGCAGAGCTTTGCTGCCACTGTCATTATTTGTGTTTAGAAGGCAATTCTGGAGGTGCTGAAATGAAAAAGAGAGATTATGTGGCTGAGTGCACACACACTGCCTATGAATCATAGGAGAAAGACTGTGCTGTTTAATCGATGACACAGTCCAGGCATTCATTTACTAAGTTGTTCATTTGGGGAGCGAGTTTAAATAGTTTTGCTCTGAGCAGTGCAGGAAAATGCAGCGGCAGTGTTACATGAAATGAGAGCAGTGGCAGGGGACATCCCCGCATCGGCCTGGAGTGTGCTGTATCTGGGGATCACAGTTTCACTCTGGTTGAACCTTTCACATTAAAGCTTTGCTATACTGAAAATTGCTCCATGTAAAACACACAGAACTGCTTTCACATGTACTAGATTGCTTCAGTGAAGCATAGTTGTTGCTGCTGTAAGTGCATTTTATATTATGCACACTAATAGGAAATTGGTAGCTTTCATGCTAGGGGTCATTTGAGAGAACAGCGTAATATATAGGTAGCCAGTTAGAGTCTAAAGGCACCACCCCAATCACCATTATTGGGTCACAATAGAATAGATGATATTATATGAAATTATGATACTATTTGTGGCACATGCAAATTAAAAGTTTATATCATTGTATCATGTGTGTGTGAGACTTTGTTGACCATCCATTTAACTTTACAGTGTTGCAAAATTAAATCTGGAGCATCATGTTGAACATAATATCTTAACATTGTGACAGCTAACAGAAAAGTTAATACAGAACAAATGCTACATAAGTCAATCGGTTTCCAAATAAACCAATTTTCCAACCATTTTTCCTACCTTAACACCAGAAGCCAATATTTGAAGAAATTGTTGCATGTCTGATGTAATGTAGGGACACTGGATATTCTTGCATGAGGGTGAGTGTAACTAGTTGTGATTTAAAAGTGGTACAAGTTTACTTGGAATATGAAACTATATGAGATAATGTTGATACGTCCTAGTGGACTGCAGCTATCCAGAAGGCTGAAGACTATTTCTCCCTAATAGATCCATGAGGGACAAAGAATCATCATGTGCTACTATTCATGTCACTGCATGTCATTTTAAATTGGTGTTAGCCAGATTTTACGCTCACCATGTATCATTTCAAATCTATCCCCATAAACACTTGTCATACAGCACATTATGGTGTTGGTCTATTCTATTTACACCAAACAGAATACCATGCTTATGAGACGTGAACGCCTATTACATCATCATTCATATAGACATACAGAATGAACAGATTATGCATAGAGCTGCTGCAACGCAACTTAATGATATGGGTAATTTGTGAGCATCATGCATACTTTAACACAGCTATTTATTACAGCGTGACTTTTTGTATGTTCCATCTGTCTATTTGCACTCGTCATTGTGGCCTGACAAATAAGATGCCTTGTGCTGATGGCTCCTGTAGAAGTATCTCACTTCCAATGTGGATCAATGACCATCGCCTTGAGACACCGACACCATTCTATTTGGGATGATAGCTTGGGGAAAAACAAGATGGGGAAGGTAATACAAAATAGAAATACCCTGGACAGTCATACCCAGGCACCGTCATGGGAATAACATCTAAATTGATTTCTGCACCATGCTCATGTTAACATTCCATTCTAGCAGCAGGGTTTGCTATACTGGCTACTTAGATAAAGGACTGTCTACTGCCCTTTTGCATTCCTGTGTATATGTGCTGGTTGCTAGGTTATGGTGATTTGCTCAACGGTGTAGGCTGCTGTGAGTTCAATGCATTTAGGGCACAATAACACATTATGCTCTTTCACACTAAATTCTAGTTTGATAGCCTCAACAAGACTTGCAAAATTACTACAGGTCACATACAATTGTCTCTACAATGTATGCACAGAACGCCTGCTTGTCTTCTTGGCACTGTATAGAGTGCAAGCATGGCACTTAGATTTCACCTGCCTAAGTGAAATGATAGTGTTGAATCTAAATGAGGCATGCTTGCCCCTCCAGGGTGGCTCTGTCTCCTCTTGGTCCAAAGACTGTGTCCTTCACAATCCCTGCTTGCCCTTGTGCCTCTTATTTGCATACCAGAGAACGAAGCAGCTCATTGGCTGAGGCTGGAATTGGGAAAAACGGTTCCATCCTGTGCCCATTAGACAATCACCTTTACCATTAACCCAGACTAAAGACTCTGCTGAGAGCAGTTTCTAACTGTACTGCACTATATCAGAGTGTTAATGTGCTGTTAATATATTTAAACATAAAACAGATTAAAAAAAACCCACACAGGTAGTGTGTAATTCACATCTTACAGATTAAATGTACCAACTGAACTTCAGTAAATCTAAAACCAATTTCTTTTTTAAGGATCAGCAAAGTAGTTTTAGAAATTCTGTTTTTATACACAGAGATAATTTTAAGGTGGTGCAAAGCAAAATGAAAGCAGGGTTTAATAAACATAATTTAACAGCTAATTATTACAAATGTTGATGTCTGAACACTCTCAAGTGGTGTCTGACTTTTTGCCAAATGTCACATTATTCTGCTAAATTTTGAAAATTTGGTCATCTCAAGACAGTGGCCATTTTCAGTTCAATATTTTATTATTTTGTATTTTTCTATGGGAATGTGATGTTTTTAATGATGTAAATGTGAAGGTTCAAAGGTGTAAAGGTTTTTCATGAATTATTTAAAAGGTGTGGCTGCACGATTGCTGCTTTGTAACGTTTAATGACAAAGAACAATGATCCAGTTCCAAAAGAAGTGGAAGAGTGAGGGGTACAACATAGATGAGACAGAGACGTGTATTGAGTGAACATAAAAATGATTAAGATGTCTCATTGTAACAGTATCCTAAATACTCTTCCTGGAGGACGGATTGAAACTGCACGGGATGCGGTGGTTTTCTTCCATTGGAGTAGGCGCTGACTGGTGGTGGATGACGGAGGACGCCCATGGATGGAGGTGTGTTTGAAGGTGTGGAGCAATGTGTTTCAGACTGCAGCGCTACAGTGTGATAAAAATTAGAGGTTAGATTAATTAAATTTTACCTGTGTAGAATTATTCATGTTGAAGTTGTTATGAACTACTGGTTAAAAATGTACTCACATCTTAGAGCAAAGTGTATTGATTTACAAACAAGCAAGTCAACAGAGAGTGAAGAGAGACACTCAACGAACCCAATGACATGGCAAAACTTTTCAGTTGGTGTGTAGGCAAACAAACAATGTAGTTTTTCTTTCCATCATCCAAACTTAAAGTACACTGCAGCACAGTGCCGTGGACCCAGCCTGAAGGCCAAGCTGCTGTTGTGAACTATTCGTATAAACTTGACAGACAGACACCACAATTTTATCTGACCACCACTGAAACAAGCCAAAGTACAATATATATAGATATATATATATATAGATATATATATATATATAATAAATATATATATAATAATATATATAATATATATAATATATATATATATATATATATATATATATAAATACCATTGCATATACAAATTGTTTAGTTCCTATATAGTATCTTTTATTTATGCAGAAAGGTGAAAAAAACAACAACATAACAATCTAAAGGATAGAGGATAGATTAAACACACCGTGACTAGAAAAAATAAAAAACAAACAAACTTGATGATGTAATGCAGTGCAACATTCAGGCACAAAGGTGTTTTCTATTATTGCATTGGATTGCATTGCTCTGGGATTTTTATTGGTCAGATAAATATGCTGTATATGAAAAAAAGAGATTCACAGGTAAGTGCTTTTTAAACCTGCAAGGTGTACCGTCCACATCCAGCAGCAGATTGTTGACCATAGACAAGTGAGGCTCCTGCATCCCTGTGTTCAACCATGAGAAGACTCGGGAGTGTGTTTCTACACACACCCTTGTATTAATATATAATACATTTATGTCATGGGTGAGATGTATAGTTTGAGGGTGGAATAAGACTCAGGTTAAATGTATGTGACTTGTTAAAAATATACACAGCATGCTTATACTGTATACTCCCCTCAGGCTTGGAACAATGTATTAACTCCTTTCTCTTCCTGGTAACCGCTCTTCTCCAAACCCAGTGCTCGGTCATTCAGTCTCAAGTGGCAAACAGGAGAGAGCCCGTGTGTTGATGTCTGTCTACCTGTGTGGAGACACTGCTATGAAAAATGCTCCCTGCTTAATGGGCAAGTGTGACTTTTGAAATCTCCCAAGGAAGCTGGTCTGTGACAACACTGTTGCCCCTGGTGGGGGGTCAAATTGCTTGCTTTCAGTTGAACTATGGGGGAGGGGAATAATGTGAGGAAAACTGTAAGGCAGCAGATAAATAAATTGTCATTATGGCAGCTGCTGACAATCATACACTAGCAAGTCATTTCGCTGACAAGTGTATTGGTGGTTGGCAGGCATGGCGCAGTGTCATGGGACTATGACAGTGATGTATTGTGTACCCATCTGAGAGTGTGTTCATTTGTTACAAACAATGGCATTGCAGCAGGGCACTGGTGTGTTTCACTATGTGCTGTTTGCGGTTTAGTTTTCCAGACTTTAGGATAAAGTGCTATTGCTTTGTATTAACTTTTCTATTTTCATAAATATGTGGTCTTGAAAAGGATCACACGTCTAAATTATTAACTGTATATAATGACCAGCAATGGATATGATTATTCAACAATCTACTCTAACATAAGACTGATATCATTACTTTTCATGGCAAATGGGCCTCTGGTAATAATGCCTGAAGTCGCTCAACATCTATCATTGAGACTTTAAGGTTTAGTGTCATTACTGAGTTTGAGATGCTCTTAGTTGTCCAGCTCCAGTGAATGTTAATTGTAAAGACCACATTCACGGTGACTCAAGCCCATAATAACTATAATTACAGGCCGTGAAGCCCCCACAGGTAAGGAGTGTGCCCTTTCCACAAATTATAGGTTGCTATGCAATATTATTAAAGAATATGAATATGATAAAAGTGCAAAGACAGGAAGCAGTGTCAAAGATGAGTGGAGGCTCCGACTAAAAGCTCCTAATAAGAGACCAACCATTTAACTTATACACAGGGCAAAAGTTTGTACTTTACTTGAGATACCCTTGGAAGTTACAAATGCAAGTTTTTCTAAACAACACTGTCCAGCATCTTCTGCACACGTCTTAGCGGCATGAAAAAGGTTGTCCTTGCTGTCAGGTGTTGATTAGCCATCCAGCGTGATACGGACATGGCTGTCTATTTGTCTCTGTGGGAGGTTGGCAGGACTTGATGGATGTCTCTTTTTTGAGATTACACAGCACTGAGGAGAGGGAGGAGGACCTGGCCCCTGTTATCTAGTCATGCTGCGTTCCTTTCTGCTCTGCCTAAAATGGAGCAGGACCTCCCTCCACAGCGCGACTCCATCATTGCTGGATACAGCTAAGGGTGCAGTAAAGAAAAGAATAAAAAGCACCTCTTCCATTTCTGATCCCCAAGCACCTTTTAAGCAAAAATGCACTTAGAACTTAAGCATAAGCAGGGAGGGAAAAAATCCCTTGATTTTCCACACAAGCACCGAATTTGAGGATAATCTTCACAATGTGTCGTTGCGGGATGTCTGTCTCACAGACTCTTGGTACTCTCTCTCTAAAAATACACACAGAAGCATAGCAAAACAGACACATACACTCATACACTCAGATGTATTCATTTACAGCAACGGAAAAGCACCCAGAGACACTTTCGTACACAAACTCATTCCTGACTCATTTTCTTTCGCACAAGCTCAATAAGACTGCAGGACGGTGAATCCTATTAGATATGAGAAAACAAAGAAGGCAACGGCTCATTGAGGAGGAAAAACACGCTCTTGCTTCTTCTCTCTTTTTGCATATTCCTTCATGATTCTGGCAGGACCACTGGGAGATTGATGTGTCTGTCTTTTTCATACCTTCTGTGACTGCTCAGCGAGGCGCCGGGCTCCATGAAACTAGCCAAATTCCTAAATGATGAATGTACACTAGTGCGTCCACTGGGAGAAGAAACGAATCTCATATCAGCCAAGAGAGGAGGTTGATATTGAAAATCATCTGGAATTTTGCCTGGCACAATATTGGAAATCTTTATTCTAATTGCATGAATGAATTGAATGTGCTGTTCTGATAAATCCTCTCTGCCACCGAGGGAATTGTATAAATGAAGCATCACAGATTTGTTTGTGTGTTTCCTGCATGTGTGCGTGCGTGTGTGTGTTGTCCGTAAGTCATTTTCGCACACATTGCCTTGTGCTGTTGTTGATTGCTTGTTTACTCAAGCAAAGACTTCACAATGTTAACATATCATATAAATGAAACTCTGACAAGATCTTCCCCTTCACATATTACAACATATCAAATTGTCATAAAAGGAACATTTTTCAAAATATGAAGGAATGAGAGACAGCATATCAGTATAGAAAACCACGTTTATTTCTCATAAGGCTGTCCTGTAATGTACTTTTATCTACTGGGGGGATAACTGTATGTTTCTCCACTGTGACTAATACTTTCTCACTGTCATTTTGAATAAATCATCTCTCTCTCTGGTGTGTGAGAGGGAGATCTACACAAGAAACACAGTCAAGCAGTCGCCCCATGACTAACTGTCTGATTATGGTCCGAGTTATGCTGCTCCATGTTCTAACTGTACTGAGTGGAAAGCTCAGGGGTTGTTGTTAGTGCTGCTTTCTTTTGTGAGGCAGTTCTATACAGTGTTTTCCTCATCTTTACAGAAACTACAAGCATTTTTCTGGCTTAACCAAAGACATTGCTGAATGACGAAAGTGACCAATACTTATTTTTATGACTCTGTCCTGGCTTTTTCCAATGCAAGCATATACTGCAAAGCAGTCCTATACACACACACACACACACACACATCATACAGTATGAACTGTACTTATATGCAGTGGCTGATCAATACTCCACCACGGGGCTCAAGCGCCTAATAGAGTCTTAAATATATTTTTCAGCTTCTTGGATCAGTCATCTTCTATGTAATGTATTTATATATGTTTATATACACAAATGATCTTACATACAAAGAAAAGAAGTGCTCATGAATTTACATCGGGCATGCCCTCGAATAAAAGTCAAAATGTCCATCATAAAGGATAAAGGTGAGGCCAAGATGAGGGACACTAAAGTGTCTCGAAGAATCTTCTTTAACTTATTATCGACTGCTAGTCTCAAGTCTCTGGCGCTGAAAGACCAGTGTTTGTCAATCAAATCTCCTCTGTGTAGTCACAGCAGGACCGTTCTGCAGGGGTAGTGAGTCAAATACAAATGCCTTCCACAAAGAAACACAAGCATATCAAGGTAATTTCCCTCCTTGTGCCCTCAGTTCCATGTTTATGTTCAGGTCCATGTAGGCTCCTCAACGGTTTACCTTCAGGTGGGGGGCGAATGTCTATCAAATAACGATTTAACAACCTCTAAATATCCCCTACTAAGCTGTTTCAGTTTTTGAAGGGGGAGAAGAAGTGAGGGAAACAGACGGAGAGTAGGTCGGTAACTGGCCACAGCTGTGTGGAAGAGGAGAGTCACCAACATGGGGCTCATTGATCAAACAGGGGATTAGTCTGGTTTCAAATCCTTGGCACCACACAAGCAAAGCTGTTTTATCTGGGTGGATATCCTTTCTGTGGTCCCAGGTAATCCAGTCAGTAGCCGTGGATGTAATAGTTTTAGTCCGTTCGGTGGGAGGAGAAAGGGTAGATGAGGGGAAGAGCCTGGCACGCAGCCCTGCAATGGGAGCTCTCTGTTAGGTCCTGGGATGAATCTGCAACAGAGAGGAGGAAGAGGAGAGGAGAGAAAACACACATACACTTAGACAGAACAAAGGCATACACGTGTGCGAGGATTAGACCCAAAGGAATTGTTCCGTTTGCGTGTTTCAAAAACAAGGGGATTCTTTTGAACTGTGGAGGCTTTGTATAGGCCTGTCTCACCTCCTGGTTGTTGCTGCTACTAAAAACAGACAGCTTATACGAGTGGAGACAATGCTGGAAATGGAGGTGTATTTGGCATTTTTAGGTATAGCAGGATATATCGGGAAAGCTCTTTGTATAAAAAAACCCTGGTGTGTTTCCTTGCTGTGTACGTCTGCTTCACAAATTGACACTGTGGCATATTTTTGACTTTATCTCAGACCGTTTTAGCCACATCCCCTCCACCCCCTCCCCTTAGTTTGCACCTTCATACCAAACCAGCCAATCAGAGCTGAGGATTTTCCTCCAACCCAATAAAATGACTTTGGCATTGCTAAATGGGATCAGGGCACCTGCTGTGGAGTCTGAGCGGTCTCTCCGTGACTCTGGTTCAGGGACTCTTATTCAGCCTCAGTTGCAGACCTGGACACATTTCAATGGTACATTGTGCAACCTTGAGACTGCTATTGAATGTCCTGCTTTTCAGCATCCTGCTCAACTAGAAGCTCAATAAAAACTACTAACTAAAGTGGCCTCTTATGACTGTCTGTGCAGCAAAAGTATGTTTTCAAGAATATTTCTTTACCTTACTTAAATTACATTTTTAAGCACTTTACAATAACCATCTTAATAAACAGTAATGTGATAGTTAATTAAACTTAACTAATAATTTATTTACTTTTTACTAATCATTAGCTATAATCTGTTTGTATTAGTTTATAAAGTATATATTGTATCACAGCTTAAAGAGACAATAACAATTACATCTGAGTACAATAGTTACACTTTATTGTTGCACACATAACATAATATACACTATATTTAATATTCATTAATTATTACTAAATAACTTGTAAACCTTTGAGATTATGCTTGTAAAACATCTGTACACATTTTATAGACAGCTGGATATATGTTATATTTGTAACCCTTTGTTAATAATTAGCAATTATCATCCATCTATAAACATTGTAAAAGGTTAATAAATACTGTGTAGTGTATCTATAAATGTAGTTCTCATTTCCAGGTCATAATGCCGCTTCATAATTACATTGGGTGGATAGATACAGGACTTTCACTCAGGAGACTGCTGTTCATGTCCCATGTGAAACCATGGCTTATTTTAAGTTACTTAATTATGTTACGTAATTAGCCCATGCACCGTTACGTCATGCTAGTTAACTGATGTAACTAACATGCTTATTTGAACCCAAATCATAATCTTTTCCTAAACCTAACCATATAGTTTTTGTTACCTAAACTTATCAAACCTCAAACTTATTAAAGCCTCTGAAAATGTGGCTTGAAGTAGTAAAAATGCATGTATGCATGTATGATATCAAATTAGCCATCTCATTGAGAATTAACAAAAAACTGAGTAAAAATAAACATTAATAGCAACAGTATAAGAAAATCCAGTCCTGTTTTAACAATAAATCTAAATTTAAATCCAGTTTCCTGTTTTACTCTTGAGGAAGATCGACATCTTCCCCAAGAGTTCCTGCACAAAAGTTAAGCAAGGTACCGCTGTGGACAAGGGAGTAGGAAAATGTAAAAAAAAAAAAAAAAAACTATGTACACTATGTTTAGAATATATTTACCCCTTACTTCCGATGGTGAACTGAAGCTTAAAAACTCGCTGTTCTTGAAACTCTTTTGACAAAAACAAAACAATAATTTATAATAATTTCACCGGAACATTTTCGTGTCTAACTCTGTGAAGTGAAGATTTATTTTGACCAAACCAGCGTTGGTGATTTTTGTAACAGTGAAAAGACCAACTAAGATGTTTTTGGTGAAATTTATTTTGTTGCTCCTCATAAAATGAAGTGTGTTTTATGATAAGTAAATTACAAAGCAATCAAGCTCATCTTAGTTTGGTGAAAGAGAGAAATAAGAATTCAGCAGGTGTGTGGTTGTGTGTTTTTTCTGCTTGATAAAGAAAATATGTGTAAGAATATTTCTTTTCTTTAAAGTGCATGAGCTTATTTATTAGGCTATTTTTTATTTATTTTTGCTTTGTTTTAAATGGGACACTGGATTTTTTGTTTTTTTTGTTTCGAAGAATGAATTGTGTAATAAATATCAGAGCAAACCATGCCCAATTAAAACCCAGTGAAACTCTCATATGTGATTGTTTTTGATGTTAGTAAAATAACATAAATTAGCATTACTAACAATTAGTAAACAGTATTGTCATTACATTGTTACTGCAAAATAGATAAACCTAATGTTAGTTAAACATGAATATTCCATTTATTAATGAAATGGCTGTTATAAAAGTGCAGTTTTCTAGTTATTTTACTGTTTGAAAATTGTTCAGTGAAGAAATTGTCCCCTGCACACCACGGGCCCAATTAGAAATCCCATAATCCTCTTCAACTAAGAAATACAGCCATGACATTTCCAGCAGGCCTGGCGGGTGGTAGCCAGGTGTGTGGATTTGATTGTGGAGGGTGCTGCTTGGGACTCTGTGAGCTGAAGCACATGGAGAGTCTCAGAGCTCCAATGTGTCGGACATGCTACACAATTGATTTTATTAACTATTTTTTTCTGAGGGTATTGTGTGCACTTGTATTCACCTACCATATGGTGTGTTATTTTGAGATTACGCTTAAGAGAACAGTCAGAGGGGGAGGCTCTAAGGCATTATAATTTGGGTTTATTTTAGCATCAGTATTGCGTATGCTTGAAAACATAACGGCATGCAGTTATAGTGTTGGCAGACTGCAAAATGTCTTAATTTTAACAAGTTATTAAGGTTATTTGGGGGTATTTAACCCAATGAGGTGCAATCATTGTTCAAATTTTCAAGTATCTAGAATCAGGAGTCATTTGCAGTCATTTGCTGCCTTTTCTCCTTCATCGAGGTGGATATGTTTTCAGTCTTGTTAGTGTAAGTTAGTTAGATCCTGCAGATTAAACAAATACATGATGATTGGTTTGTCTCTTTCCTGACTTAACCAAGTGTAACAACATCAGCTGATTCAAACTAACTGTTGAGGCTGATAGGTCAGTTCAAGTGAGCTCAAAAGTAGGACGTCATGTGATACTGATGTAGAATGTAAACACAAGCTTAAATTGGAAATGTGTGTGTTGTATGAAAACCAAGTACAGGCAGGCTATTTATAATTTTAGAGTGAACAACTGCAGAATTCCTAAGGTCATTGTAAGACATAAAGGGCTAGATAGAAACCGGAGGATCTTTTGGGAGACAAGTATCATATTTTGTTTGAATGTAAGAATGTCAGCATGATGAATTATAAATGTATTATTTAAACCACCCATCTATGTTTAAAACTAATCTTGCCATTACAGTCAGATAAGCCATTTGTAAAATAATGCCTTTTAAATGTCCTTCCTTTATTTAAGTAACATTTGTTGTAGTGATGACATGCATCATATTACTGTATGTTCTGTTTCTACTCCACTACCATCTATCATCGTGATCCTGAGTCACATAAATGAATTCATTGGTAAAAAAAAAACAACAACTGGGGAATGATTTCAAAGAATAAAGTGCATAAAGGAGTTAAGTTGGGTCACAGGTCAAGAAGCAAGTATTATTTTATTTTATGCAGAGCTGAGTCCAGGTGCAGAGCCAGGGATTTTACAATTTTCACCTTTTTCATATGATCTTCTGCACTTACTTGAATTTTTAAAACCCTGGACATGTGTCCTCTGACTGTCCGTTATCATTTGTTTTTTTTTAAGCAGATCCAGATGCAGATGAATAATTTAGTAACATTTCATGTTACAGTTTTACAGGACTGCACAGCCTTTGCAAATCAACTATTTTCTAGGTCCATCTTGTTTAAGGATGCTAGAAAGTCCATAGAAACACCAGTTATCAAAAGAAAAAGACTTTTTAAAGACCAAATGACTTGTTAAGATAAAAGGCCATGTTAAGGAAACATTGAGCAGTACTCTTCATTGCTCACTATATCATGCCTATTTAGATAGTTGCTCTGCAGCTGTTCCTCTGTGTGCTCTAAATAACTTTAAAGTCTCGATTTTAACATGCTGATTTCTCCTGCAGGTCTTGTCACAGTATCTTTCTCTGTACAGCTTTTGGTTCTTTTTCCCCATGATCCTTAAACACAGTAATCCTCTGAGCTCATCTGTTCACCATTTGCATCTGTATCATCTTCAGTGAGACGACATATCAAAATGTTGGAGCAGAGGCTGACCTCTGCCAGAATAAGAGCAGTAACAGGTTACACATTACGGTTCATTCTCCATCTCAGACACAATCCACCAGAGGTTTGTTAGCGGGAGAACAGGGGTTGTATGCAAATGCTGTCACTTCAAGCCACATGCATGCATGTGTGTGTGTGTGACAAAGTGTCCTCTGTACTTTTTTGTCCTCTGACTGTTCAAATGAACACTGCAGCAGGTAGCAGCGGATTGCTCAAGGATTTCCTGCCTATCCCATCTTTGCTGGCAACTAAGCTGTCTGCATTCTAATTTGCTGGCCGCATTAAATTGCAATTTACTCAGACTTCAGTTAGTAAGAAGAGCCAAGGACAATTGCCTTAGCAAAAGAATTTAGTGCAAACACAGCCTACCCTTTCCCCCTTTCTCGTTTAGTGCTGAACAAATCAATCATGCCAGCTGAGAAACCTCTTCAAACAGCACTAAAGAGCACCCTCTAAAAACAGAAGACTCCAGACAACAAAATACATCAAGATCCATTTAATGTGACATTGACAATGGAAAAAGCAAAGAAAATGGATATAAATTAATCAGTAGCACTTGGAATGAACTCCTCCACCCTCCAAACTTGTATAAAAATGTCAAAAGGATGACAATCTGGCCATTCTTTGCAGCCTGGACTCCATCTGTCAGCTTATAACCTTTATATTAAATAAAACAGTATTGTGTATAACTGTATGCTTGTTTTTAGGACAACTTTATACAGGACTGAAGGAGGAGGAGGAATGTTGTCAAGCACAGAGGCGGAAAAGGTAATTTTCCGGTGAAGCTGAACTGTACATGGCACGTCTGCTTGGAGTTTATTTTGATCAACTGCAGAGTGCAACCTCCCGATTTGACAAATTAGACGGTGATGTATCTGCTGGCAGGTCACTTTTGCTCTGAATCTGTCTCACAGATGGGCAACCTCCTGTCACAGTGTGTTATTTTGCTGGAAAAAGATGCTCTTCGCTCCTTTTAATAAAAGATATCTGAAAAGCACGTTCTTCAGTTCAAGAAGCACTTGAGTTCAATACTTATCACTCACTAATCTGAAAAATAACAGTGGAAATGCTGTGGTCTTATACAGTTAAAACAACTTCTATATGTGAGTGGTTGTGTGATAGTGTTAAATACCTAAGAAAAGCCATTAAAATGTATGTGACATTCTTGCCTTGGTGCTGATTACAAATTAATGTTCAATCTAACACACTAAGAGTGAGGTTATCAAGTAAACTTGATTCTTTTCACTATCAAAAGCAGGGGAGAAGAAAAAATGTTTTCATGACAGCCTCTCTCATTCTGCGTGTCTCTTTTAAAGGTGTATAATTGTTTGGAGGGAGCAGAAATGGATTGATCTATTTAATGAGTGGAGCGGGTAATGCAGATCTATGGTGGGCGAGTGTTTTGGAAGGTGCTCCCCAGCCTCGCTCTCACTGTGACTTCCACAAACAAAAGGGCCTGCCTTGTCTGCTGCTACAGAACAGGCAATGAAGGGCTCCCTCTCTGAAAGACATAAAGAAAGAAAAGAAGAAACATGGATGTCAGGAACTGACTTTGATTGGCTTCTTAATTTTCATGCCAATTTTGATTAAACATGGTAATGAAGTCTGTGTGTGTGGCTGAACAACAGTGTGTGTGTGTGTGTGTGTGTGTGTGTCCGCCTCATCGTGCTTTACTGACACTTTTCAGAGCAAAAAGAAACCCAGCAAGTAGAATAAAATGGCTGAATATTCAAAAAAAAGAAAAAAAAAGAAAAAGAAAACTAAAGAAAAAAACAACACTGTCTGTAGGCTGGTCTGTTACGGAAGAAATACAAATGAGGCAATTTGGCCTGAGAGGTGGGTGAATGAGGAATGTTGATTAAAAAAAGATAGCAGGATAAAAGGCCTTTCATGTAGCCTGTGGGCTATGCTGTGTGCTGATAGCTGCTTCAGCAAGACCCTCAAAGGGGGATCAGGATATCAAGTGGCCTCTGATAAGAAGCCACACAACGAAAAAAGGGAAGAGATTTTGCCCGGGGGTCTCGAGCACACATGTGAGCGTCCACGCACAAACACAGACATATCAAACACATCAAACATGTGCATTCATACACAACCAAGAACACACACGGAGAGAGGAGCAAGAAGCATGTCACAGATTAGTGACTAATGGGATTGGCAGAGGAGTGTAAGACACCGTAATCAAACCCACACAGTGGCCCAATAGCAAAAACAGGACATGGAACAAAGGAGGCAATGAAAGGAAGAGGGACTGATCCTGCCATTACAAACTGTTCACAGACAGCAGGGCTCTGCTAAAGGGGTGGACCTGGCTCTGTGTGTGTGTGTGTCTACAGTACTCCATGATTGTGCTGCTGTACTATTTTAGCACGTTTATCCGTCTACATACTGACTGATATGTTTTAGCGACACACATGCAGCCGTTTATATGAAAATGCAACAACTTACTTTTTATTTATGCAAGCACAGCCGTGCTGGGTGATAAATATTTACAGTGGGTGGCGGTGCGTTCAGTATTTTTGTCACGCCTGCCTAATCATGCACAGCATGTAAAACACACACTTGATTATTTCGCGCTGCATATTTGGGTTAATGAGAAGTCATTGAACGTAAGTTGGACCCACTCTCATACCACCCGACACTCAAGTGCATTACAGTGATGTGAAAGAGACGGGAAAAAACAAACAACAGCTTGAGAAAAAGACTAACCTTTACAGAAGCAAGAATGCAGCTCAATTTCTGTTGACGCATCCTCTGCATTTTGCTTCCGGAAGCTAAAAAGGGGAGTATGGCTGGGTGTTCTGCAAAGAGAGGGTCAAGAGAAAAGGACATGTGTGTATTGGATAGAAAAGCAGCTTCAGGCCTGACTTTTGGCCCTCTTCTTTTAAGGTTTTAAATATTATTCCAAAGCCATTTTACTTATAGATATGTATTAATGCTTTTTCTCCATCTGTGTGCAGAAATGTACAATCTTGATAAAGATATTAAAGACAATCATGATTTCAAGTTTACTTATTTCAAATTGTGCAAAGGACTGAATTGAGAATTAGAGATGCATTCTTTAGAGTGAACCAAGCACTACACCTTACCTTGACATGATGGCAGGATGGTCTTTTCTGAAAATTTGGGGTCTGTGGTGGCTGTGAAGGGCCCCAGTGAAAGCTTTATGTCTATCTGCTGGCATATAAATCTGCAGAACAACCTTGGGAAGCCCTGTGCGGTCTAACCTTCACTGGCTGTTCCCCTCTTTCCGTACCATCACATTAGTCTTTGCTTCTATTCAAAGTCATTGTCACCACGCACTAAGAAGAGACGAGAGTTTGCTGATCGTGAGCAGGTGGGGGGGGCGAGTCAATTAAATTAATACAAATCGGGTGATCAACCTGTCAGACAGTGCTGGACTGCTGGCTTCGAGGACTTAACTCCCTTCATTATTTTTGCATGCCGCATTTGGAGTCAGCTTACAGAGCTGAAAGGCAGTGGAGAAACAGAGTGGCCGTTAACTTTATCTCTGAGAGGAGTGTGGCCTGAGGCTGAGCCCACCTGTTTGTTTACTGCCTGCTTAATGTTTGTTCTTTACTACTACAGGCCCTTACATAGGTTGCTTACACCGAACAGAACCCACCTTGTTATACAGAGGGCACAGATGTCCTGTGCTTTCTGAGTACTGTCTATATACTGTGATTTGTGCACATCCCTTTTACCCACAGGTTTGACTCTGTGCATGTTTGATTGTTAAATGACAGGGAATTAATTAACAACGAAGCAGGCAGTTGGCAGAGAAGCTTAAAACCATTTAATCAAAGTAGTCAAACACAGCTTCTTCTCATTTCAAGTTCAAGAAGAAAGGTTGAATACTAAAGTGAAATCTGTCTGAGATTTGGGCACATATGGTTTGTAAATGGTGTGCACATGCACATGTGGGAAATGTGTGTATACCTGGTGATATACAGAACAGACATATGCATGTACATGTGAATCGATGCATTGTAAATGTAGGTCTGCACATGCCAATACATATATTTATACTTAAGTGTGTGTGTGAATGTGTATGAGGTCTCACTCTTGTGGTCTTGATTTTGTTTCCAGAGGAGCACATCCATCCAGAGTTATCAGGCAGAGTCTTACACTCTTCTCCCTCCAGACATGGTTCCATCTCGCACCACCATTTCCCAATTACAATGGACGCTGGAAAAGGTAAGCACAGATACATAATGAAACAGGTTAATTTAACACACAGACACATGTATACAAATACTTTTACCTAGGTACTGTATGTACAGACAACAGATGTCTGCAAAAGAAGACAAAAGTAGAGGAAGATGAACATAACATAACATGAACATAATTAGTAGATAAAAACAGGAAAAAGCTAAGTTAAGAGGCATAATTAAAAGTTAACCTTTGACTAGCATTAGAATAAATAAAATAAAATTACAAATAAGGAGTGACTTTGAAAGGTAGGCAGAATGATCACAAAAAGTTGGACATTATGCACAAACCTCCTACGCAAGGATATTTTGTGTACACATTCTACAAAGGCACATATACAAAAGCACCCACACACTTTATTATGAGCTATTCCAGAGTAACATCCAGCCCAGTCCCTGTATGATGTTTTTCCTCTCCTCTCCAGCCTTAGAGCAATTGTAACATTGCTACATGGGTACTTTTACTGTTGACAGTAATGTCTTATACCAACAGAAATTAATCATTATTTTGTTTTGATACATCTACATTGCATGTAGGGGAGCAATCTAATTTTTAATCAAAACTAATTGCCTCTCATTAACATCGACTGAATTCTTCCTCAAGCTATCTGACAAAAACAAATATGTTCTCATCTTCTCATCAAGATCTCCCTCCCTCTTTCCCTCGTCCTCTACACGTGTCTATGGGTGTGCCGTGTGTGTGTGTGTGTGTGTGTGTGTGTATGTGTGTGTGTGTGTGTGTGCGCGCGCCAAGTACGTGCATCTGAAAAAAAAATAAAAAAATCAGAAAATACACACTGTATGTCTCAGGTGTTCAATGATAGCAAAAAAAACACCCCAACCTTATATACACCATGTAGAAGGAAAATAAATAAATAAATGTTGGTTACCTAAATCCAATTAATCACAGGAGGAAATTAGCTCCCCTGCCCTACCACATCCATATAGTGGTACTGTATTTGAGATGAACACCTGCATTACTTGTAACAGTATTTATATCAAACAAGCTAGAAATCACTGTTGAAAAAAAATAGCATTTCATATAGTTTAGTAGCACTTTTTTTCCCCAGGTGTCTTGCAGTGGGAAGCTCTCTTTGAAAGCTATCATAGCTCAGAGATCTGAACCATTCTTTCAAAGTCATTTTTCTGATTCATTTATTAATCATGATCTGTGAATAACTTTTGTTTTTCTCAAACCTCTGTATGAGGTCTCTGACAGCAAACGTGACAAGATTTCTAAGCATTCTTTTAGATGATAACCTTTTTTTTCCCTCACTACAAATTTCAGCATGTATCATGTTTTCTTAAAAATTGTGCCTGAAACAACATTTTTCCTTTTATCATGTTGACATAAAGTGAAATGTGAAGGTCAAAAGAGTTCTTGAAAGCAATGAGTTAAACCAGTATCATTTCATTTTTTAAAGCTATTTTCTGATCCATTCGGAAAAATGTTTTTTCCCCTCCAGCCTGTGTTACCAAGGTTACAGGCCAACCGCCAATCAATTGTGAGTATGAGCAACATGCTGTTTCCAACTGACGGAACGCGACTGTTAAAGTGCAGTCTCTCACAGCTACCGATCTGTGTGAACGGACACACACACACACACACACACACACACACACACACACATACACATACACATACACATACACACACACACACTATATATACCAGAAAAAGAATGGACCCAGTAACGGCCTACTCCCGGTCAGCCAGCTTCATGCATTTCCTGACTTCCTCCTGCACTTTTCTCTCCATGAGCCCTGAGGATACTCAATGCCAGAATGAGAGCATCCACTAACAGGCTGTGAAGCCGCCCTTTGGCTCCCCCCTTGGCTGTTTACCTTATCCACTAATTACCACATGTTGGTCCACCATCCACTGTGCTGCCCCCCAATCTTCCCTTTTCTTCCTCTGTCTTCATCCATTGGCTAAATATGAATTTCATATCATTAATCATGTTTACATTCCGCTACTTTTTAAATGCAACACACTATGCAGAAAGTCTTCATTATGTGGCAAATTATGACCCGGCTTGAAGAAATGTGTTTAATCAGTTTTACCAAGTGATGATGATGTGCTGCCACTCTGTTTATCTTCTTCTTTTTGGTACAGAGGGAATGGAGTTGTTTTTCATTATACCACCAACCGATGAGGATTTATATTTAACAATGTGAATTCAGAATCCACTTGCAATTGAAAATGGTAATAATACCTGCAAAGCAAAAGCCAAATTCCTTCAAATGGCACCAGAGAGAAGGCAGAAAAACAGAGAGAAAAGGGAAGCAAAAAAGCGAGCAGGAGATTAAAACGCTGCCTCACACGAGCAACTAAATCACAAAAGCCGCTTTGCATGAAAGTTGAATGATATTTACTGTACTTCACAGAACAGAATTCACCTCAGCCTCTGCCCTGAAATGTGTGCACACAAATAATTTATACAAGGAGAGCCTAGAAAATGGCTGGTTGAAGTTTTTCACAGTATTCGTTCTTGCCTCTATAATTTACGTCTGTGATGTCCTATATTAGATTGTACTGTACAATGTTTTTGAATTAGGGAAAAATCACAGTGGAATTTGCTTGTTCATTAGTTCACTCCTTGACCTGGTTATTGAGTTTATTTCTTGTTTTGACTCCTAGGATGGTTTTGTGGTTGTGATTTTGAACTTGTTTTGTTGGACTTGTTTGGAAGCCAATCATGGTCCATCCAATATGTAACTTAGACAAATTGTAAAACTTGAAAAACTTGAAACCTCCAGCACAATGAGAATGCACTTATCGGTGAAGTAGGAGACATCTTGTGTCTTGTAGCTCAACATCTGAAACAAAAGATATTTGCATATTCATCGTTTTTAAGAAATATTTTAATAATAATTCTTAAGAAGGTAATTGAAGTTATTTGTGAAAAAAAAGTGTCACGTTATGATTCAAAGCATAGTAGAATGGCAGCATGCATCACCTCATAATGAATGTGAAATCAATACAGTTGCCTAATTACAACATTTTCAAAGTAGCCTTCGTGACTCTTGCAGCGCCCCGCCAAAAAATGTGTCACCATCCATAAATTGTAAACTAGAGCAGGGCTGCTTTCAAAAAGAAGAAGAAGAAGAAGAAGAAGAAAACAACAACAACAGCACAGTCCAGGTTATGTGGATAATCCACCATCATCAAAATGCACTTTTGCACAACCCTAATTAATATCTTGACAGCTTCCCGTCTTGTACTAAAAGGAGAATAATGAGCAGTGACTATGAAGTACGTCTTATAAATATTCATGTTCAAATTTGATCTTTGCCTTAAAAATCTATTTCCGTCAGCACATGTTGAAAACAACAGGTACACTTAAGAAAATACACCATTAAGGACACGTCTAGTCTGATGACCACAAGGATAAAAAAAAAAGTCTAGTGTGAGCACCCACTTCATGTCTGTGGTTCTACCCGGGCCAGGACATCTGGCTCTGACCTTGACCACTGGAGAAGAGCCATCTCTGGGCCGGGATCCATGCATCACTCTCTAGTGACCACTGACCTCCAACAGTCGTTTTACTTTAACTACTCCCAGTGCAGCCGTCAGCATGGAGGGTATGACCTTTGTTCTAACATCAGCAAACTTTACTCCTCCTCTGTGTCTGCTGGGGAGTGCGAGAGGAGGAGGAGGAGAAGGAAGAGTGGGGTGGGGTGGAGTGGGGGTAGGGGTGAGGGTAGGGGTGACAGTGACCACTATTCCAGCTACCCCCTTTTAGGCTGACTATTAATTTCCAGATCCATCTGTTGACAAGCTGAAAGCCTTCAATCTGATTTAAAGCACCAACACCAATTAACACGATCCTCGCATGTTGCCATAAAATAGCTGCTGTACACTGTCAAATATGACAGATGGGCTTGGAATAATCAGCAAACAAGGACTGAACGAGTGTTTGATTCAAGATGTTGGCCATGTAGCAGGCTGGAGTCTTTAGCTTTGATGGACAAACAACCGAGATTGGGACTTGAATTGATTGAAAAACATGAAGCGATGGACCTTTTACAAGTGCATCTGTCAGATCACTGTAGAGCGGGCTGTGTGATGGATTGAACTCGCTGACACGTCCCTGCCAGGTAGCAGAATGTTTGAACACCTTGACGGATGAGGAAGAGAATTGATTTCTGTCTGTGTCAAAATGTGAATACGTGTCTGTGGGCTCAATGAATAGTTAATGTTTCTTAACTTGAGGTGGCCTCAGCGCTCTGTGGACTTAAATTAATCATAGCAAAACGATGGCTTTACAATGATGCCAGCCATAGTGTCTGTTTTTCGGTGAGTCACTTAAATTAGTCGCCTTCAGTTAAGATCTGGAGCAGAAAGCAATTAGGCTTTGCATTCACATGCTTTTTTGTTGGGTTAAATTTACAATTTTGGGTGCAGGATCAATGCGATAGTGGTAAACAACGTGCTTTTTCTTTCACTGACTCATTCAGGTCATCTATATCTACTACCCAGTCTTTCATCTCGTCCTCTTTACCTGATCACTCTGCAAGTGCACTGACTACTCAGTTATTAAGCAAACAAAACGGCCAATCAATCACTCATCCATTCACATGGTAACGCAAATCAGGCAAAAAGAGTTACAGTGAACTTAAAAAAAAACAGATTTCCATCTGAATGAGACAGAGGTATGAGTGCAAGCATTGTGCAACAGCAGAAAAGAATTGAAAGGGTCATGGGACCATGAAGCAAATGAAGCAAGTGTATAATTACAGCGGGGCTGTGACTTGGACCCCTGAACCGCAGGTCAGCTTCAGAGAGTCATTATTCGGCATTAATCTTTGCCCCTCTCAGAAATGAGAGAGCTGAGGTTTGATTAGCCATTCAGAAAATATCGTTTGGCTTTCTAATCACACAGTTTGAATCTCTGAATTTTTAACAGATTCCCTGGCAAGGTAAGAATAATTCCTGTGTTTTCATTTGATTACTTTGATTACAGTATGGTTTTTGAATTCAAATTAATTATTTGAAATTCAACACAAAGGGTTTCCTAATTTGCATGACCAGATGCATTCAGGTAAAAGTGGAATGTACAGTTGCACATACAAACATAATCGAAAATACTGGCCTGTGTAGTATATGTATGTGGTATAGTAGTGTTTGCTTTTATTATACCATTAGAAATGTTTCTAAATGTTTCATTTAATGCTATGATTCACTCTTGAGTATAACATTATTCCTCTGTGAGTAGGTGTATATGTGCGTGCTGTGTCTATTAATGGAAGAACGTCTTTTTTTAGTTGTGTGGTTACTTCCTTCCTTCAAAAACGATTTACTAAAGTGTATCTCCCACACAGCTGACATACTGCAGATGTGCCTTATGCCTTCTACTTCTCTCTCAGCACAACCACAGACATGTGATGGCAGAAAGGAAATATCATGTCACTCTAAAATAGAGAGAAGAGAGAGAACGAGAGGGAGAAAAAAAACAAAACTAAGGAGACCTTTCAACTCCAGCTGAGGGTCAGATCCTCTCCTGGCAGGTTAAAGTTTGAGAGTCTAATCACATCGTCAACGCTGCGAGAGCTCAGTGGGATGTGACAGAGATGGAGGAGAAGACCTGCTTCACAATCATTATCTTCAACTTCCCCAAAGACAAACATCTTTTTCAGGCCCAGGAGGATTTCATTGTTTGTTATTCTCTCCTTATGTCTGCCTTTGTGTGTGTGTTTGTCAGGAAGAGAAAGCAGTTAGTTTTCTATTGTACAGTATAATGCGCTCCTTCTGTCCAGCCCCTCAGGCAGTATCAGCAGCAGGTTTGCGTCTTGCCAACCACATACAGTAGCAGAGGGCTGTGGAACGATATGAGAGTCGAGAGAGGACGGTGGGGGGGCAGAGGTTTTATAATGGGAGAATGAGGTGTTCCTGGGGTTTGAACTTTGCTATCATTGCAAGGAAATAATGTAATTAGTATACTCTTACAAAACACATTCAAGGACAGTGTTTCCCAAAGAAGAAACACTTTTATAAACTGCTGATAACATTAGTGGGACTCCTTGTAATGAGATTTTATAATTACTGTATGTTTTAAAAACCAGTAATGTGTGTGGAAGAACTGCAATGCTTCTTGTCCCGTCCCTCAAGTAGCGTCCATGTGTCTCCCCCCTGGATGTATCTCAAATGTACCATGACAACCTGTCATGCTCAGCTATACGTGCCTGCAGCCAAACAGAAGGGTTCATTCCCCATCAGTGATCAGCAGTGAGCAGGCATCTGCGTGCATCTCTTGTTGAGAGCATTTACTGCTACAGCAGCTACATGACAACACAAAGTGGTAGCATGTGTGCATAATAGGGCATCTGCATGCATGTGTTGAGTAAATGAGTGTATGGGTGTATGTGTGTGTCTGTGTATGTCCATACTGTGGCTGAGGGCTTACATGTGTCATGCACTGAGATAAAGGCAGTGGTGCAGTGATGAGCGCCTAATCTGAGTGCATGTGATCGTCCCGGCGAGGCTGGAGAGATATGAACGTTTGACTTGTTAAAAGGAATGTTCTTCACTAAGAGCCTCGTTGGCCCTGACATAACTGGGACATAGTTCTCCTTGTCAAAGCTAATAATCAATTCCCACTACAGGGATAATCTGACAGCAGACCCCCAACTGAGCATGACACCTCCCAATGCAAGCTGTCGTCACATCATCCGCATATATTAATAATAACCCCAAACACTTACCAATAGCAACTGAAATAACTCCATGTGGTCCGTATTCAGGAGGTGGTAAACACCCGACAATGGGACTGATCTTTGCAGGGTGCTTTGATGTCGGAGTTTGATGCTAATGACCGATAATACGGCAACATCAGTGAGACTGCCTGTTTCTGCAAATTTGGCCAAAGATAAAGGAGCGTTCATTCCTGCAGGCTCTGTATGTGTGTCCAAACCAAGCGACCTCTGAAGATATACTTTTGATTTGTTCTATCAGAGCACTGGCTATTCTTTATATATATATATATAAATATATATTTATTTTTTGTGGGAACATAACCTGTGTATGGTACAGTGGCGGCAGGTGTCCCCCAGGGGGTGGTGAGATGAGCTGGGCTGCAGCATCGTTCCTCATCTGGACGGAACATTAATAACGCCGGGACCTGGGGAGAAAGCTCCATCTGGGCCAGGCCGGTGTGCTGCTGAGGGGACAGACCACTGACTCCACAAGTCTATAATCCCTCACATAGTGCAACGGCAGCCTGCAGGGTCCAGTTGACAAACACTTTCAGGTATAGCTTTTCGAGATAATCCAAACCCTTGAACAGAGTGGCCTCACCTCCCCCACCTGTGCCCATTTATTTCCACACTTACAAAAGAAAAAGATGCTTTAATTAAACTGCGTGTTTGCAATGCCTGACACTTCCGACTACAAATGAGGTCTTATGAATAATCACATAATTATTTTGTCTGCCCTTCAGCCCTTATCCCGTGGTGGTTTCAGTGTTAAAGAAATAACAAACAGCCTGACTCACTTTCAAGCAGGTGAAAATTATCCAACAGGAGGCAAATGAATCCCAAATAAAAGAAATAAAATTATTAAGAGGCGAGGTCACCGCTTTCAGGTTAACTCTTGCAGTGTGGTGCAATGGTGCTCAATACTGTAGTTGCTGCTCACTGACTTGTCATTTCCATTTTTATCACCACTCCCTCTAGAGGTGCGTGTTAATCAATACATTAACAGCAAGGATTCTCTCACTGTGGGAGCTCGAAGCACAGAGGCATGAAGTGTTAACATCTCCCACTTCTCCAACTCCATTCCACGCTATGTGTAATTTAGTTTTTGATATGCTGATTTGTACATCTTATAAACAGGTTCTACTGGCAACTTCTTTGGATTTCCTTATGTCTTCTTTTATTATTAAATGCTTTTCATCTTAAGAACTGAGGTGTACTTTTTACCTATGGGTAAGAAAATGTCTCAGACAGACTGTTAAAGTTTTCAGAGATTTTATTAGGTCTGTCTAGGCCATGTTTGGAGAAAAAGACTCTTCTCTGCTGGGTGCTGCGGAGGAGACACTGTCTGGTTGTGTCTCTCTCTGTACAAGGACAAAACACTCTGCTAAAAGAACTGCATCTCAAGGACAGCTCTGTAAATGTTTCATTCAGGTGATGCCTCCAACCACAGGGCAAATGTTTGTTTCTTGAATAAAATGTCTCAAGGACTAAAAATTCAGCGGTTCACTGAAAAGTTTTATACGGTTTGAGGTAATTTTTTATCAAACCAGGACCAAGTTCTATGGCTGATGCTTGGCTCATATCTAATCCATGTTCTAAGACCTTCTTGAGTGTCAGCTGTGGCTAACCAACCTTGTGAAACCTACTGAGCGAGCCTGTCTGGCCCTTCATGTAACATCCTTCATAATGAAGATATTTTGGTGTCATTTCTTTACAAGGCCAGTCAGAGAGATGACTTTGATCTCTGCTGAAGGTGGAGGTGGAAGGATCGAGACTGAGGAGCCATAAATGAGCTCCATGCAGTGAAGGGGGCATTGCAGTTCTGTCTCACTAGACTTGTGACTTCCTGTCAGATTTTTTTCTCTTTCCACCGAGCTGCCTCTGCCTGATTGTTTTTCTCAGCTGAGGTAATTCAGGTGCACTAGCCTGGAGCTTCCCTGGCTTGTGTTTATTAGTTATTCATTTTCATCAGCCTGAGCTGCCTTAGGCGATGTGATCTGCAACGTGCGCCCTACTCAGGTGTTCAACAGCCCAACTGGATCATCCTCTATCTCCCATGATGCCCAGCAGTACTGCACTACTGTGTTCTTAATGGTTCAATGTATTTTTATTATTAGAATAGTCACTGAGAGATATCATAGAAAGTTAAAGCAAGTACTTTTGAAATATTGCATTCAAACTTGATGATAATCCGACCCTGGAGCTGTGGTTCAATGTAATGAAGTACATTAATGCAAGTACTACACTTACTACTACACACAGTACAATTTTGAGGTACTTGCACTTTACTTGAGCATTTCCATTTTGTCCTACTTTCACGAGAGTAATTAGATAGGGATTAGGATAGATTTAGTTATGTTGCAAATTTAATACAACATATATTTATAATCTGACTATTATTCTAGTTTGAGCAACACAGGAGTATACAGAGTAATTGAAATTAGCTCCACATTTGTCAGCTGCAACATTAAAGTGATATACACAATAATGCATCAACAATAATATGCATTATAATAACAATATAATAATTTATATCTATATATATATATATATATATATATATTATATATATATATATTATCTATAACTAACCTTATTCATATCCCTCCTCTGCCTCTGTATGTAACATTAATCTATACTTCACATGTCACATAGCTGCAGTTATGCACGGTGAGTTACTGATAAATCTCTTATATAATAATTCTACAAATACATGCATTGTTTGACAATAGTCATACTAAATTCATCAGTAATAGCCGGTGACTTTTAGTGTGCTTACATGCAAAACCTCTTCTCAGAAATCGTCTTCGTCTCATGTCAGTGAGAGTATTTATTTATTTCAATTCAAATACACACTGCATGATTATTTAAATGTTGCCAAATAGAAGTAATATTGTACTATTGTCTCATATGTGTTATATTTATTATTCATCTGACATGACTAGAAACTTAAGCACTGTAGAATTACTATACATTGGAAAAAAACAAACCTTGCTGGCAGAAAAGAACTTCAATACAATGATTGGATACTCAATTGGATGATTATGCAAAACCCTGGATTATGTTAAACTCCGGTTTTCTTTTTACATCCAATCTCTTTCAAATTCTTGCTTTCACTAATATCTGTTGCGTGGTAACTACAGTATGGTTAGGAATAAAGAAAGATTGTAATTATGGCAAATGCAAGTTGCTGGCAAAAGAAAAAAATACGTAGGTTAGGAAAAGGACATGATTACAATCAATAAAAATGTGAATTGTACGTCAAGGAGGCAAGCGCTGGCCTTCTGCATGAAACACACTACATGAACATCAACCACACAGACCTCAGTACTGTTTGTGCGTCCTTACATAGGGCACATTACTTCTTGTGGTGGCATTGGGCTGGGACAACAGGAATTAAAAACAGACATGGACTTTTTTCCTTTTAAAAAGGCATTTGGTAAGAAATTCACAATTTTAAAAACACATAAGACTTGCTCACCATCCACACATGAGGGTTTGTTGCGTGTCGTCCCAGCCACTTTCCCCGGTAAACAGGAGCACTTGACTGTCTGAGAGCGCTCCTCGATACGATTCTTGTTACAGCATCGGTGGGCGGCAATGACCTCACATGTACCTCCCTCTGGAGACAGATACAGACACAGAGGTACACAGTCAGCACATGGGACAGATTAATGGGAAACATGTCACTGAAAATTAACTGAAGCAACCATTCCTGTAACATGAACTGACTATACAGGTGTTTACATTAGAAATCCAAACAAGCCACAATAATGTAAACTGATGATGAAACTGTATCTCACATTGTACAATGTGAAGCATGCTGCAATACAATCATTGGGCACTTCCACTGTAAGTATGTGTAACAAATTGGCCCTAGAGGCATCTCAATTATGTCATCTAATTGCCTCTCATTCAGTGATAGCTGTCCTCACTCCATACCAATCAGCCCATGATAAAGATCACATCATGCACTCGTTTTATATTAATGTGCCTGCCTTTGCATCCTTGATATCTCTCATATGTTGTCAATATGATTAAAAAAAGATTAATCTTTTGTCTACGCTTCTCTAGTGTAGACCTGGCAGACTGGGATGGCTGACATCTTTGAGTCCATGACTGCACCAATACAGTCTTAGTCTACACTACAATAAAGCATTAACTCCAAAGCATAGGTGACACCAGTCAGAGCAAATGCTGTACAATAGGTCTCATTCTGACAAAGGAGGATGTCAAGCAAATTCTGTGGAAAGAGAAGGCGATATGCGCCGATGGCGGTACTGGGTCAAAATAACAATAGGGAGGAATGCCCAGGGGATGGAGAGGGGGTGATGGAGCTGAGGGACATCCTGAAATGAGTAAGACAGACAGAGAGAGAGAGAGCTAGAGGACAAGGTGTGTCTGGCTGCCAGGGACTGGCCATGCCAGTGAGTAATGAGGGAGCCACTGGAAGTGCCCCCTTCACACAATTATAAAGCGTGGGGCTAATGCAGCCAGCGGAGCTGCAGGAGAGAGGCCCTCCATCACCACTCTCCCCTTTCCTTACGCCCCAGGAAAAACTCTTTATCTTCCCTTGACAGCCACCGCAACAGACACCAGCGTCCAACAATTAAACTGGAGCTCATCCCCGGACGGAGAGGAGAGGAGAGGAGAGGAGTGGAGAGGAGTGGAGTGGAGAGGAGAGGAGAGAGGAGAGGAATGGAGAGGGGAGTAGAGGAGTTAAACCTACCCTCTCTAATCTACAGAATGGAGAGAGTGCAGAAAGAAGAGGAGACAACCAAATGCCATCTTGTTTGCGCCTTATTTCTCTCGACCGTGCCGAGTTTTAAAGAGGACATCCTGCTGCGGTGAGAAGATGCATTTGCTTCCACTGGCATGACAACAACCGGTGTGTGTTTCTCTAGCTGGGTTGGCTGTGCAAATGTTTGAAATGGCTCGGGTCATGAATTACGGAACTGAGCTCCCAGCAGCCTCGACAAGTTTGGCAACAGTTTTCTTCTCCCATTCCCATCAATGTCTGCCGTGGCCAGACCAAAGGCCGCCGAGTCCTGGATTAAAAGGCAAACATTTGCAGTCCTACTGGACCGTGCTGTCGTGCAGTATTAATGTCACTCTCTCAGCGCTTGTTGTTAGATATTTCTGGGCAGGAGGAGGCAGAACACAGACTATAAAAGTGAGGAGAAAATTCCCTTGAGTGTGCTAAAACCCCAAACCTCACAATGTGTTGGCTTGTTGAATATTTTACCGACAGCTTCCTGACCTGCAGACTTGCTTTCAAGTCAAAGCAGATCTCTGAATAAGTGAGGACTTTATGTTGCATCACAGAATACTGAATTGGGTTGAATCCCATCAGCTAGCTTCAGTGCCTTATTTGCAGGATCGCACTACAGAGTTGTAACCAGCAAACAAGGGACAAAAACAAAAGGAACAATTCCTTCATCCGATTCTGTTCTCTGACTTTTAAATTAATTTGCTTACTTGGATTTAAATTACACAAGAAAGTTTGTGTCCACAAACTGATTATCATTGCAATACTGTTAGACTTGGAGAACAAGGTAATGAGCAAGCTCTCAAAAAACATGAGCAGCAACATTGGTTCTACTGTAACACATAATAGTACACATTCAGGGCTAGCAACACAACATACATCAGTCATAAATGAGGTTGGGGGTACAGAGAACCTGTGTCAGTCTTGGCATTAGGGCATCAGCAGAGTTGATGTTACTAGTTAGCTTGTAGCCATACAGAGAAATCAATGAGCCAATGATTCATGTGCAATACAAAACAGAATATACAGTATAAAAAATGCTATGTCAAAGCTGATTCAAGTGCAACTTCATCTGTTGAAGGAACCTTCTGGAGACATGATTATATGAATCATAAGTCTGACAATAGGAGGAAGCCTGCAACATAGAAAAGGCTGCATGATATGACTTACTTTCAACACGAAGACAACACGACGTGAGAATTTGCCCAAACAGAACTATCAAAACATTAAATCACATTATATTTATATAGTAAAGCAAGATCACTTCTGAAATTATAATGTTTCAAAACAAAAGCAGAACAATGATAATCTAGATCAAGCAAGTATTGAATGTCTGCCAGGTGATTTTCAGTCTGGACTGAGAGAAATGAAAACCTATTGCTGGCCTTCAGGTACATTCAATGATTTACTGTACAAAAATATGGCATGATTTGCTACATGATCATCAGTAGTACTTGGTTTGTGGGACTTAATCTTGTAAAAATGCTGATTTGGAGGAAACAATGATCTTTCAGTGGAACACTGTAGTGTTTGTTCTGTTTGTTTTCTGAATGAATACAATTCACCTGAACAGAACATATTTTAATTATTATGAACAGTAACATGATTATTCGTATTTTTGCCATCAGAATACAATATCATCATCATAACACACAGTGTGTGTGTGTGTGTGTGTGTGTGTGTGTGTGTCTATATCAGCCACAGGGCAAGGTCCAGCCATCAGCCAGGTGGACATTAGGCATGATCACTATGAACCATCTGGTATGTGGAGGAGAGAGCAGTGTAAATGACTTCACGATGACTCTACTGGGCCAGTCATGAGAGCCACTTAGACGACAAATGGCCACTTGGACCAGACATAATCTCATTCAGGTAGTTGGTGGAGTAAATGACCGTCCGTTATCTGTGTCTGAGTTTGTGTGTGCATATCTGTGCCCACATCAGTTTGTTTGTGTATTGCTGCAGATGATATTTCTTACTATTCCATATCTTCAGCTGAAATGCTCCAGTACAGAACAGTAACCGCATTATGGTGCAATATAGTATTACAACAATTTGAGACATGACTGCAGGTTGTGATGGATGTAGTGCTTGCAGCCTGTCAAGCAACTAAAGGGGTTAAACCAACCTGCTAAGATGGAGTGGGTGGCTTTGCACTCTAGCCTTTGGTGAGGGGAGGTGAAGGGCATCGATGGGACCACTGACTGGTCATTTTTCTCCTGGCGGCCCACAGTGACAGCAGCCATTAAATGACTGGACGAGGTGATTATGTTTAAGGAAATCAATGCTTCATTGTTTTCAGCTTAGCCCAACGGCTAATTAGGAGCTGTTAATGAGGTAAGGTTGTAAAATGTGAAGATAAATGGAGAAGAAGAAATGGGAGCTCAAGACAAAAAGCTATACTTCATAAGATTGTTTTCTGCAGGGAACTGAGAGTTTGTGATTTGTAGACTGGGGTAATTTACAGATATAACCTTTTACACTTACATTGCCTTGAATATAAGATGATATACTGTACATGCATTTTCTGGTAATTACACTGGAAAAAGTCTTATATTCAAGGACAATACCATGTTGGTAGCAATAGTGTTATATTGTGGGTTGTTTGTAACATGAATGTTGCAAGTCTAACATTTTTAAGTCAGTTTATAGCATGCTTTTTGAGTTCGTCAGCCCTAAAATAAGTGTTTCATTAGACCACTTTAGTCTACAGGAATTCTGAAGGCTTGCACTTTGCTGCCAATGATCGATCACTAAGAGCGACAACACACAACCGATGATGGGCTGCATTATTTGTGTGTATAAACTCAAGGTCACAGTTACAAACCCATGACAAGTTATCCAACCAAACACTCCAGACTCACAGGAATGAAAGTGAGTGTCAGTTTCTTTTTTTTTATGTGACTGACAAAGAATGTACTCTACTGGCAACTGATTTTCTTCACATCTGCTGTATATATTTTTTTGACACAAAAATAAATGCAAGTGCTGGTGAAATGTCACCACAAACAAACAAACAAACAAACAAAAATACTATACCCTGTCTCAGCTTCAGCATCAACAACTATAATCTATGTAGAGTGGCCAAGAGTAGTAATCACTGGCTCACCATCAGCAAACATTTCTGTCACCTCCCCTCTCTCTCTCCTCACACGGCTACAGTTATTAAGTAATGACATATGGCCGAGGGAAGGAACACAGCAGCCGGGAAAACCTAAGCTTCTCAAGGACTCGTCATGACAACTTAATCAGTGCGGACTCGGGTGAAAATGAGCCGTTTCCGCCAGCGTACTGAAGTGCCTGTTTTGTTTTGCCAGACAGGCAGCTGCTGCATCAACCACAGTCCATCTTTCTTCACAAGTCCTCCCTTTCTGTGAGGTTGTTGCTGTTCCCCAGTGTTTTAGTCTAACTGACAGCTATACACTGTCTTAGTACTTATAATTGTCAATTTACATCTCAGGTGGCAACAGGAATTATGGTTCCCATTGTCAGTAAATAAATGTAGATGTGTTGAGCTAGAAATGTAAATGTGACACTTGGTTCTTAGTCAAGAAGCAGAGTGAGAGCTGAATTTCAAATTATTTCTGAAAGTGATGCATATTTGGAAGACAAACTGAGACTCTCGCAGTAGCCAAATGCCTTTTTACAAGTGAACAAAGTTACTTTGTACTGTGTGCCAGAGAAGTCAATTCAAACCCCAACAAAATTTTATTAAGCAATAGAAAATTTATAGAGTTGTTTTTTTCTGTCAACTTTTCTTCTCTCTGAAATCATGCATAATGGATAATGACCCTTTTTGTATGACTTGTGATGCACAGTTTTAGACATAAAAAATGAATCTGATTGAAAAGTTGCCAGATATGTTGAAAATTTAAAAATGCTTTATTCTGTCTGTCACAATTAGTTTTATGTTCTTTAGATTTGAGGGGAAGAAAAAGGAGGATATTAATGATATGTTTCAAGAAGTAAAGGCATCAAAGTGTCTGTGGGCCAGCTATCCCACTGCATATATGTTTAATGACGCTCATTAGAATTTAACTTTTCATTACTTAAACATCAAGTTGGAACTCCATGAACACACATCCTGATTACTCAGGATAATGTTTAAACACGCTACAAAGCACTGTCAAGTGGATTCTAAATGGAGGCCTTAGAGGCACAGCCAGAGAACAACTTTTTATGTCCTTCCTCTTGGCAACTGATATGGTTTATATTTTTTTATCAGAAATTACACAACCCTCATTTACTGCTCAAACTCCTCTACTTCTGTAACTGTCCCAGTTAAAATGAATAGCGTGTGAAGAGAAATCCCTGGGAGGAGTGGAATTAGAACTTACTGCTATATTTTCATGACGAAGCTCTGCTAAGGCTCCCTGAATCACACCTCATGGAGTATGAAGGAGATGTGTGAAGTCGCGAGAGAGAGAGACAGTGACTCTGTGCACAGTGCATATTTATGCGTATGTGCCACATTAGAGCTATGCTGTTATGCATGTCAGTGACTGGTGGTGTTAACATGGACACTGACTGTGTAATACACATAAGGAAGAGTCCTTTGTTGGTAAAAGCATAAAAAAAGACACCATTCCTGTTATGGTTTGGACATGGAGTACTTCTTTGCAGCGCTGGAGTTCTTCAGGTCTTTGAGAGTAAATCGACTTGAGCCCCAGCCACTTCTCACTCTGAAGCCCTTTCCAAGAGAGCTGACGCTCGCCAATGAATAATAAAAAGAAGGTAGCCTCAAGGAGGAGGGCTACCACAGAAGCTGCAGCATTCACCACTAAACGCATCTAAAGAAGAAGTGGGAGGAACGCAAGCTCTGGGATGTTTTGTCTCCAAGAATAACAAACAAATTAATCTCAGGCATTGTTAACCATTGTTTATCCAATCTAAAAACCTTCTGACCCACATGTCACGGATGCAGCGGTGCTACAGTGGATCCCCTGTTGATCAAGTGCCCATCAGCACCATCCCTGCTGCAGTGATCCGTATGGTTTGTCTGACCTCAGCCAGAGTGAAGGCTTCAGGCTGGTTTCTCACTGACCCTTCTGTGGCCTGGATTTCTCTTTCCTCCTGAGGCAGCATCACCCCACAGTAATGGGAGTACACAAACAAGTGGACACAGGAGCTATAGTAGTGCCTGGAGCTACCATAAACCTGAGGAAGGGAGGGAGGAGGGGAGGGGAGGGAAGTGGGGGAGGGGGAGGGAAAGACAGAGCTCAAGCTGACTGACAGGAACCACTGACCCAGCTATACTGGAGTCACACAAATCAATGTTGTTTTTTTCCCCTCTCTGCTGGAATGGCTTACTTCTGAATCGAGCTATCGTCTCACAGAATACTGAATACTACTTGACAGTGAGTCCAACAGAAACCTACTATGAATGGGTTTGATAAATGAGGGGTAAGCCAGGAAAAAAACAGACATAAAAAGAAAAATCTTAGTATGCACCTTGCAGTAAAACAGATTTTCTTCGTGCACAGGTACATGGAAATAGCTTCCAGTTTACCGAATAGGAGAAGTATGTAGTGCAGCAATAGCACCATTGGTGGTAATAGTCTTGACATCTTTAATAGGTAATTCCATTAGTACGACTAAGAGATGCAAGGTTCTGCTGGCCACGGCCCTGGTCGATTCTTAATCACCTGTATGGGTTTCCTCTCGTGGGCCTGTATGACTCCAATGCTCACATCTTTATGGTTATTAAAGTTAACGATTGCTGCGTGCCTCATTTACCAAGGCTCTATCAATACCAGTTCAGTACCATGAAATTACCTCAGTCCAGAGGGAGCAGCGTGACAAACCGGATTAAGATGGGTTCTGTAATGCCCTGGCATATATAACTCTCCGTGTCATGGACTCAGCCCGCTGCAAGAAGACCCACTGCCAAGCTCGAGCCCAGTGAAGGGAGGGCTACTACAGGGGCTGCTGACAACCATTATAGCTTAAATGTCAATTCAAGCTTTTATTACCCACATGGCTGTTCAGAAAAGTGATGAAAGCTAATGGCTGGCAGGTAAAAAAGCAAAAATACAAACACAGCTTTGGAGAAAACACATTAAAAGTTCTCAGAAGTTACCTCAGAGACGAATGGAAAAAGGGGGGTGATTATGGTAAATATATGCAGGATGTAACCTACTTCTGTAGTCTTTCAGGTGTAAGGATAACTTTGTTGGATACTCTTTTATGCGCATGGCAGTTATATTTTGTATGGAGAAGGACTTCATTGCATTGTAAATGTGGTATCAAAATAAAAAGCTGCAGTAAAGGGGAGAGATGGCTCGTGTCCCTTCACTTACATCCTGCTTATCTTATTTCCACGACAGGAGGGTGAAGCCAAAAATAGTGTAGTGCAGTGCCAGAAACACTATTATACAGAATTTACTATGTGCTGTCATGGTCATATAAAGAGGCACATTAGATAAAGTCAGCAAACTTCTATTTATGACTTCTTGTTTCTTACTTTACTCCTCTCTTCTGCTGCGTGTCTCTGCGTGTCATTACAAACCAACACAACCATCGGATTCAAGCATGCAGGTGTGGCCGCACCTCTCTGTGTTTTACTGCACACCGCAGTACGGTTGGCAGTACCTGACCTCTATCCAATGTCCATATGACACAGGTCACTGCTCACTCTAAATGAGAGTTGGATGGTGAAATGAGAAACTAAATTGTCCATTCAAAATCACAAAACTGCCTTTTTGAACGGCACCATAGAGCAGTGTTCAAAAAAGTGGTTCCTTGGTAGAAAACAATTGAGAGCCCTGGAAAATGGCCTGAATACCGACCATGCATTTCAGTTCACCTATTCTGAGAAAAAAAGAAAAAAAATTTAAAAATAGCCATTTTCAGGACATTTCCCCCCATGTCCTGAAAATGGCTAAAAATAAAGTTATAAAATTCTATATAGGCTTGTCTAGTGCACCACATTAGAGCTTCTGCCTGGTCGAAGGTCTGTTTTGAATATTGTCTGACATACACTGACACAGTGGAGGAGGAGTGATGGAGAGAACGCGGTGGCTGTCTCAACCAGCGATCACGTCATGCCGGGGCTTCTGCGTGTGGGGTCTGGAACGACATGTCGCTCTAGGTTCAGGCGAGGGCTGCCTGGATTACACACAATGCATTATCTAATATACATAATGCATCAGCAGGCACTTAACATCAAATTATGGATGCATGCAAAAATTCCAGAGTACTGTATGAAAAGAAAGGGCACTTTGCTGTGAAAATAATCTGCCCACTTTCTGTAAAGCTGAGCATCAGGGAGTTGCATAGTTTTGCAATACTGGGCCTCATATGCAATAAATGTTAATAGGCTCAAATCCCTCTCATTAGAATGTTTACATGTTTTAATGCTGCCTTTTAGCATTAAGGCAGTTGGTTACATCTCACTGTGTCTAATGTTCTCTCTTTATTCATTTATTTATTTATTTTATTGTAAACACTTGCATGCACAAAGAGCATTTTATACGCACATGTGTTGTACAAACACATAACTCCAGGCTGTTAGTGGAAATTTGACTAGAAAGCTGTGAAAAGTCAACCTGTTTTGTCATGCATCTGATTGAGCCAAAGCAGACTGGTCCCCAGCATGTACAATGTGCTTTGCCTCACTAATACATATTCTACAGATGTGTCGAAAGTCTAAGATCTATTAATGAAAGCTTGCAGCTCTTTCAGGTGTTCTGCAACTCACTGTCTGTATTATCTATTTAGGTCCAATATCATTTCCTGACATATACATGACATTTTTTCCAATAGGTGCCTTATTAAAATGGATATTTGCTTTTAAATGACACATTCGTGAGATGATAATTGTATGGCAGAGCATTGATCACTTTCCCAAGAAAAATCAATGTGCTAAACACTTAGCTCCAGGTTGACAATGCAGAGTAACGATGTCAGATGTGGCATTTAGCAGCTGACCTTGTTCTCGGTAGCGGCAAGGACAAGAATGTTTTGAGGACTATGAAGAAGACAGCGGCATGAAGCTGTCATAAAAAGCTATAATTCATCATGACTAAAGACGTTTTATTTAAATTGATCAGGTCACAGTCAATTTTTCATACCTGCTTATCATATGATAGGTCATGCACTAAAAATAAAAAAAAAGAATCACATTTTTCATCAAAAGAAGGGCACAAGAGTTATTTAACTGAGATAAAATGTGTCATTAGGTTACCCTAATTTCATTGGTGGGTATTTTTCTGAATAAAAATCTGTAGCTCTCACTTTTGCCATTTCATATAGAGTACATACTTTGAAATGCAAAATTACAATTTACTGCATTCTTCTATATGTATTAACATTATGTGTGTACAAATGAGTGTGACACTATGAATGCATTTAAGGCCAGATGGTCAGAAAATGTGGGAGCCTGTATTTAAAGAGTTCTTGCATCTCGTTCCTTTTTATGACAGCCGGCTTCTTCTTCATCACCCAAAGGCCTTCGAGTGTGGCCTTCCAACGTGATCGGCACAGACTAGTACAAACAAGTTCAACACAAGTTTCCAGCAAAAGAAGCATGACAAAAAGGGGACTCTTCACATACATTCCCAACACATGATTAAATGTAATTGTAGCAAACAATTGTGTAGAAAATGATTCAATGAAAGGAGTCTTCGGCGTTATTTCTCCACGTCCTCAATGGTATTTCTTTACTGAAGAGACTAATTATCCTCCTTATAAAGCATCACAGATACCTTTAGAGACAGGTCCCCAGTCCTATCAGACACCATAATGGAAGCTATTGAAAATACAGCACAGTACACAATGCGCAACAGATTAACTATGGGCCAAATAGACATCGGACAATGATAATCTATTTTTGTGTCACGGAGCACTAAAATGGGTTTTCAACCTATTTCTCTACCTGTGGGAAGGAATCATAGCTATGACAAATGACTATAAGCGAGATGAGGGATGGTTGGGGGGCGGATCGGTGGGGGTAAGAGTGAGAGGAGAAGGGGAGCGTAGTTATTTGCAGACTCTAAAATCGGAACAATATGAGAACTGGAACACAATTTGGCATCAGATTACTCACAGCGATATCCATCAAAACACACGATTCAGTCACTCAATATCATTACTGTCAGCCTGATAAGCTTTTAAGCTGGAGATAACATCTTGATGTGGTAACACAAGTGGGAGAAGAGTCTCAGTCTCATCTGTTTCTATTGTTGAGGCCACAACAGAGAAAAATGAACCACGTACCAAAGCAATGAGATGTGAGATGATTCATTACAAAAAAAATGATTGACGAGTTTGTTATTAACAAGCCACTGCTCACATCCCTGCGGAGATGAGAACAACAAACTTTCCCCACTTTTGACATCTCTTTGAATCATTACTTAAGTGCTTGTTAAGTATATTGTATTACACGAATCATACTTTCTCTGTGTGCAGAGACAATATTGCAATCAAAGATTTTTAAGCATCCTGTGACTTCTTACCAAACTAAGTAACATTGGGACCAAACTGAATTGGCTTGCTGGCTTGCTGCAATGTTGGAACTCTGTGAAAGAAACTTTCCCAACTTTCACTCTTCTCTTTTGACTGAGAGTGATTACTTCATCTTCCATAGAGATCCTCCACGAGAAAAGGAATCAATCATGAATTGAAATATGCCACGATTCAGTCACAGAAAATATCCCCCATCTAAGAGATTAAATATCAGTCGTAATGAATGACACAGACTCTTGTAGTCATTAATTATAAAGATTAGAATCATGACTTTGTTTTGAACTCGTGCCCACTCTGATTCTCAAGGTCATTCTCTCTTATAAGCAGACCTACTTACAGAGATAGACTGAATTAAATGTTTAAAAATAGTTTTCCAGGCACTCTTCTCTTGCCTTCAAACTCACTTATGAAAAGTTACGGTGACAAGGCAACCAAATGATTGAAATTTTAGAGTCTTGTATCAACATTAGCACCCAATATTCACATACAGTGCGTGTACCTTGGGTATTATATTGTCTCGTAACTGTGAAAGCCTTAAGTAGAAATGAAATGAAAACCTGAATCTCCTCATCAGTCTTGCCTCTACATACCTGTAAATTTGATCTGTGCCACCAGGGTGGACTGTGAAATCATGTGGCTGCACATCAAAGTGTGACTGAACTCAGTGTGCATACTAATGCAAGAGCAATGCATGCACTGAGCTCTGTGATGGAGAGAGAGTGAGCGAAGAGGGAGCTGGAGAGAGCAAGAAAACAACCAGAGAAAATCTCCCTTCAAAGAAAAAATAAATATATTGGAAAAACTGAATTGTGTTGACATTTAGTGAATATTTTATCCAGGAGAAAAATAAGGTTAAACACAATTTTCAGGTACATCTTAACTACTTTTCCATGCTGATATCTACCTTTCATCCACAGATTGTACTTTTAAAAAAGTACAAGCACCCCAAACCCATCGACTCGGGGAGAGATATGGCTGGTGTGGTGCCAAAAGCAGCAGTCACCACGTGTATTCTCTTTATCCATCATATGCGCTGCATCATTTCCCTGGTCATTGCCTGTGTACTAGTGGTGCTCCAAGTCGTGACTGTGGGATCAGAGCTAGGAGATAAGTGATTGTCTCTTGGCAGATGGACGAGCTGCCTCGACAGGCAATGAAGAAAGGAGCCTGTGCAAAGCACTTCAGTAGAGGCTCTCCTTATTTCTCTCTGTTCCGTCACCCTCCATCCATCCATCGCTCTCCAAGGTAGGTCAAAAGAAAGATCCTGCTTGGCAGCTCATTCCTCACTCTGATGAAGCCGCTTGTTAGAGACTCATCAACTCCTCTCTGTGTCTCACACGCACACGCATGCCACAGCGCTATCTTTCAGTCTAATACTTGTCGTAGAATGTCTCCATTTCACTTTTCTTGCTGCCTGCCTTCCTTACCTTCTTGTGTGTGTGTGTGTCTCTTTCTCTCATTAAAGACATCTCTAACAATGAAGTGTATGAGGGACGTATAGCATCTGACCGGACTGAACTGTGATGTGTTCAAAGCAGGCAGGTTGCACCATGCGTGGGCTCTCATTACCCCAGGTCATTGACCAGAGGTCATCGAGGCTCAGTGGTCCCACTGGCTGGCAGCTGTTTCAATAAAAATATACCTTTACCCTAAAAAAAGAAAAGAAAAGTGTCTTGGGTGTACACACACACACATAACATACCTACACACACACATTAAACTCTCAAAATTGTCCTTACAAGTTCTGTTAATCATTGCAATTAGTTCTGTCATACAAAGAAAGTACTCAGCACAGCATAAGTAAATGCTCCTAAGTGGGAACTAATGGAGTTGTAGTGGTTGAATTTTGCTTGACACTGGTGCAAAGAACTGGGTTTTGATTAATTTCATCATGGGATAATTTGTACATTCATTTTCATATTATTGCACTGAACTGTCAACACCTATGCACTCTAAACGGAAGAAAATGCAATAACTGTATTTGCCAGCTGTTTCTCGCACACAAATTAAATTAGAGCGCAGCTCTCAAGGCTCAGCAACAGATGGCTGATCGAGAGGCGAGTAAATCCCCAGTAGTTACTGTACTATGACACTTCTATGTTTATCTTTACAGACTTATCTGGAAGAGCTCTATTATTTATCCATTTTCACAACTGACAACTTTGTAACGGTAAACCGCTGTATGATTTAAACCAGACAGACTCATTCAGCGGCATACAATGGCAGCTTGTTTAAATGTGTTTTAAAGGTCTCCTATCTTTCATTGTCAGAGTTGCTGTTGCTGAGGCAGATGCCAACTCTATTCAAGATAGAAATGTCTTCAGACCCGCCTGCTCTCTTTAGAATTTAATTAATCACCTTCAGATTTGGCATGTGCCCTTCTGCAAATAGTGCTGATTTCTGTTTATGTCACATGTAAAGTCTGGCACGCCCTCTCTGGCCTACACACCTCTGCTGGCATCATCAGCTGGAGGGCTCTGATAAGGCGGAGGAACACGGTAAGACACAGACTGTGATGTATTCTCAAGTCTAGTTTCTAACCTGGGAACCCTTGAGGGTCGCATTCTGAATGCACAGTGCCTAGCCTCAGCGCATTGCAGCACAGAAGCTCTTCTCTTACAGACAAAGCCTATGGGAGGGAGAAAAAGGCAGACACATTTTGATATTTAACTGGTTTCATAAGAAGTGGGTCTTATTTGTCATTTTTTATGGACATAATTTCCTTCTGTCTTAATTTGTTGTAATGATGTAACAGGATACAAAGTTGTCAAGGCCAAATCGATAAAAATAAGTAAAAAATAATACAACTCAAGTTGTAATAAACATGATTGTCTATTAAAAAAGGCAGAAGTGCCCTATTTTTTCAGCAGGCCAGCTTGTTGACCTTTGGCTTTTCTCCTGCTTACCAAATGGGCAGCAAAGATGGCCAAAATGTTTAAAATGTATATAAATGAATCCCTCTCCAAACAGCAAACAAACAACAAATAGATGCCTTTAAATCAGTACGAAAAAATAAACAATGAGTGTGTTCAAGGACATCAGCTTCATCAACATTTTTCTTACTTACTTCTATAATCATTGTAAAAAAACAAAAAAACACAATACACCATCTGCTTCTGGCTGCAGATTTGTAATCCTGTGTGTTCACATCCAGAAAACAATATGATTTCCCAAAGAATTGTCTCTTCATTTTTTGATTGTTGATTGTTATTGTTGTCATGCTTTCCTGTGATTGGCACAGCTGTTTCAGAAACCAGTGATGTGACTGGCTGAGAGTTTTCTAATTAGCACTGTAGCATGATAAACAAAGTACAGCTGAGGGCAAATCCACCCATTTTGCTTTCATGTGGTCATAAGCTAAAGGGCTGGACAAATTTAAATATTGGCCTGATCATGGTGCCACATGAAATGACTTTGGATTCACCAAAGTGATGTTCATGGAAGTAGGAAATACAACCAATAGATAAAGTTGAACCAAAAGTGGTGAACCAACTGACAGCACTGTTAGCATGGCTGAAGCATTTGCAGGTTGCAGCAGTTTGCATGTGAAGATGCTGGTTTTCTGTTTTTCAGTTAAGTTAGACAAATACGGAATCCTTAAATAAGGATACAACTTTGAACTGGAATTTGGTGTCTGAATTTGGTGTCTGGATCAATTTGTCATAATTATTGACTATTGTATAAACATTTAATCGGTTAAGTGATTCATTAGTCCTAAAAGTAATCAAGAGATTAATCTTTGATGGAAATAATCCTCAAATGCAGCCCTATGAGAGCAGCAGATGAAAAGGATGAAAAGACATGGAGGAACAGGAAGTCAGATAAAAAGACAGATGGAACAGGTTGCCAGCCAGCAAGCTCACCGTACTGTTGTCTCCTCGTATAACTCATCACAAGCCACATCCCCTTTTTTCTCCTTTCTTCATCAAGACTAGGTCTCTCACTGACCTTGTCACAAGATTTAACTAAAACTTTTCTTAGAGGACACAGTTTAACAAAACTTTTCCACGGTATTTATTTGCTCCTCTTTTCAGAGAATAAACAGGAATATGGGTCAGCCCTGCTGCAACACCTGAAGACTTTCAATTGCACAACTATTGATGCACAATCTGGCTGCAAAGAGGCCCCTTGAAAATCTCTTTAATCATTATCACTACCCCAGATCAAAACTTTAGGGAAACCATTAGATTTTTCATACAAGTGCAATTAAACAGAAGGCAGGACTTGTGCTTCCCGCAACACTGACATAATGAGGAGAGACAACAGGGAGGCATGAAAAACCCAGAGATTCATAAAGTCACCTGTCAGCTCTCTCCTTAAACACCTTTAAACACATCAGTCTTGTCATGCACTTTAGGAACACTGCAGCCTTGGAAATGACAAAGTTTCCTCATCGAAGTGGATACACAGCTCTTGAAGGACACTTGGAAAGTTAACCACACAGAAATTTCTCAACTCAGCCAACCAAGGCTTGAAACTATTGATGAGTGCATATACTGTAATGTATTGTACTGTGCATTCGTAACAGTCATATATGACTCAGTGCTCAGTGTAGGTCTTGCATCAGCTATGCCTCTCGAAGTTATGCAGTCCCGTGCAATTTACTTTGCAGTGTCTCTGAGCAAGAGCTCTGTTAAATCAGAATGCCTTGTCATATTATAAGGCATTCTCCATTATGTTGGAAGGCATATGGATGAGCTAATTAGGAATGCTCTGTTCTTTGCCACAAAGGGCTGGCTCTCTGCTCTGGGCCACTGACTACAAAAGCCAGGTAATGAGCCGAGCTAGTGACATAGGAGCCCCTGTATGCTGCTACCGGGGACACCCAGCAAAGACCTCCATACTGGAGACGAGTTCCTTCAACACGCGCAGCAGCATGCGGTATGAGGTGTGCCACGCTGCTGCCCCCACAGCAAAGCACTGTTCATTCAGTGTTAATGAATCAATCAATTTCTCCTAGATAAATCACAGTGAACGCCTCACAACGGCCTACTGTCACCATGATGAATTCCTTCATTTCATGTAATAAGCTGGCTGGGAAGTGATTTATCCCTGGTGCGCAGGCGGATATATACAGCAGTGGACAGAAGCGAGAGATACAAAATGAAGCGTAATATGTCATTGAAATATTTCCCATGCAGTCAGTGAATAAGGCTGAGCCGCAGGAGAAAAGCTTAAGTCCAAAATCCAGTCGATACCAAAAAGGTTTCACCCAAACTGTGGTTGAAGCCAGTTGGTCTTATGTTGCACGAAGGTTTCTTTGAGCTGCTGTGGGCTGAACCACATTTCCGGACAACACCATATCGCTCTCTGACATTTGGCTTGAATTATGCACTGAGCCTTTTCAAGGCTCCTGTTCTCTCTACTCCTTATATTACAGAATAAGACCAGGATAAGTGGGAGTAAGAACTACATTCTAATGCTATTGATTGCCTATGCTCTGCCCTTGTTCAGGGCCAAGATTAAGAGCTGTTGTGATTTTTTTTTTTTAAATGCAGCCCTCCTCTCTGGCTAAGCAGGAGACGCTGCGTGCTAATCAATTTAAACCACTTCTGAGCTCAAAGCATCACACATAACAATCCCCTCCCAGTTTGTGTAGAGGAATTGATGTGGGTGTTATGGTTTTGTGCTGATCCCTCTTAAGTGATGCTATTACTAGAGTGATGTCCACCTGTCAATTGACCCACACAACTTTAAATCCATCAACAGCAGAGCAAATAAGTGAGCATCAGTTTTACTTTATGTTTCTTACTTTTTTTAAACTAGAGAATTCATTTTCTATACATTGAAGTGATATTTGCAAATAAAAAAAATAAAATCAAATTCAAATAAGGGAATTGAAATGACGAGAATTAAAGTGAGTCTACCAACTAATGGATAATTCTGAAAGGATAAAAATGCCTATATCCATAATCATCCATTATATTTACATTAACACTGCTAAAAGATTTCTATTAACCAAACTCTATTGATGTTTCCATTTGTTGAAATAGGAAAAGGCTCTTGGCATTGTTCTGTGGAATCTATAATAGCAAAAGTCATTTTTTCACACTTTTCTGCAGAGTGTGATAATTGGAATTGAGACATTTGGTAACACGCAGTCAGTAAATGAAAATAAGATTACACAGTGAGTGGCACTTTGAAAAGATGGTCTGGAAACCTAACCCTGACAAATCTATTTCAGTTAAGCTGTTATACAAGGATCCTTTGTGCACGTCTATCAGATGAAAGCATACCAAACAACCCATGCTGCAGTCTTGTCTGCATGTTGCTAAAAATACTGTTTTAAATAGACATCTCTTTCATAAAAGTAACAACTTTTTTGATTCCTCCTTACCCAGAACTCAAAGTTCACATAGAAAATACTCACTCACGACCACATAAGTGCCCCCAAATTAGCCCCCGAAGAGGCGTCTAGCCCTCCACCTCGTCATTATCACCATCTTAATGGTGCTATCTGATAATTAATTAAAAATAAATGAGATATTCTCTGAACTTATGGGCTGTAGAAATCGAAAGGTGATGTAGAAGGCTGTGCTTTAACGACTTAGGCAGGGTGATAATTAAGAAGCTGTCACCGTTTGTTACCTTGTCATTGTATGTGTGCGTGTTTGACTGTGCATGTCTGCATGTGTGAGCATGTGTGTGCGAATGGATCCAAGCCCCTTAATCTCTTAATATGCGTCTGAGGTCTCATTTGAGTTCAAAAGTCACCATTTAATTATACCGCAGCAAACACTTAATTTTCAATTATGATGGCGCTGGGGAGCTAACCTTGAAAAAGGACGACTCAGAGACAGGCGGATGAGGCCGCCTTCTAACCTTTTCAGAGATGGTTTTCATTTTTTTTGAAACACTGGGAGTTTGTCTGTGTGGTTGATTTGCATTGCACTGTGGCATAATAAAGGTCTTGTGCTGGTGACCCTTTTTAGTTCTGACTTAGGGGTCATGTTGCAGGGATAAGCTCTAGCTGCAAAGAAATCGGTCTGTGCACCGGGGCAATTAGCACACACAGTTACACACAGGTGCTTCCTTGACACAAACATGTTTGTTAGAGAGACAAAAATGCTTGTTTTTAGTAAGACCACGTCATATGTGACTACTCCATGCAGAAAACTGAGTGGTGAACAGAAAAAATAAAGATTTTGGAGCAAGAAGTGCTGACACACAGCATAAAAGAAACAGGGTCACGACACAGTGGGAGTGACTTTTGTTTGAGTCATTATTCAAAACATAATTTTCACCATAGGAGGTCACCTGTAGTGGTGAAACTGATATTCAATTATAATGTTTCATGATTTAATTGAAATCAAAGGAATTGAAAAAACTACCAAGTGGCAGGTTTGACAATGCATCTTTAATTTCACCTCAGTCCAGGGGCTACGAACCACCATTAGCAGAAACATTAACGTCCAAAAGGCTGAAAAGTGGCACTCTGTCTTGAGGTTTTGACTTCAATATAGAGCTGTGATGTTTAGAAAATTTCTCCAGAAAAAATGAGGCTAGCATTATGCAAAATTGCCCATTTTATGTTGCCTGAAATCTTCTCAGAGTGGCAGCCAATAGACAGCACTCGGCAGGATGCTTTCCTCCAAGCAGTTGGCATCGCTGAGTCCAAGCAGGGGGACAGTCTCACAACACAATGAGTGATGAAATGGCTCCCAAAACCAAGCTCACTGCCTCGTTCACTTTCCCTCTTCCTTCTTGTCTGTTCCTCTCTCACTTGCTCTCTCTTAAACACTCCACTTAAACTGAAAGCTTCCCTTGTTCTCGGTATAGATGAGCGGATGCAGGTTGAAAGACATTTCTTTTTTCTTCATCTCACTGAGAAAATGAGCCCGCTGCTGGCGTTAGTAGCAACAAGGATTTTACAGCTTTCTTCTATTGAGAGCAGGTACAGTATGTGAGTGCCAGTTCTCAACATTTCCATTTTGCCAGACATAAAGATGCCCCCCTACATTCTTTTTTCTCTTGCAGCACCACCAAAAACTGTTGCCTATCCTGATCGACTGTTACTGCCAAAGAAGAAGCAAAAAAAAAAGAAGAAAAATAAGAGAGTGAGGCTGGGAAAAAGGATATGGAAACTTTTTTACTGTTGATTGCAATTTCCTCTCCTCTTTGTTCGATTCAATTGCTCCTCATTTATCAGGCAAAACTACCTGCCAAACAGGAGAAAAAATACAATAACTAAATCCCCACAGAGATACAGAGGGTGGAAGAAGAGGAGGAGGGAGGGAGAAAGAAAGAAAGAAAGAAAGAAAGAAAGAAAGAAAGAAAGAAAGAAAGAAAGACCCATTTCATTGCCTGACTCACTTTTGTCACAACTGGACACAATCTGTTTCTCTCTCTTTGCTCTTTCAATAACTCCCACACTCAAACACCTACACTCGTTCTAAGGTGACATCTGCCTGCATCATAAATGCAACCCGCACAGAGACAGGAAAATAACAATGGTCAATGATGTTGACTAAGATTTAGTATTTTCAGGCTCCGAAAATAACAACCGACACAAGGTGGGTGCATTTATTTACGACATAATGTATGAAAACATGCATATTTATGATTTTCTTTGGTAAAAATAATACATAATTCATCTGCCTTAAACAAAAGCTTCAAATATTTTCATCTTAATTCTCTCATCTCAAATGTACTATATAAAATGATGCAATGATTTCTCCTACAAACTACACTATAAACATTTCTGTAGCTGGGATTTTAGAAGTGTGTCAAACATCCCTCAAAGACTGTCTGACTTTATACCAGAAAAATATTTTATTTTTATTATATTGATTCATTTAACTATTTCATTAATATTTTCTGTAAATTTTATATTCCTACATGATGGCCCAAACCATGTTTTAAAGAATTCTTTACTCTTTCAGGCATATAATTCTGCTCTTTTTTTCTATCTCAGCAGGCAGCTGTTTTTTTGTGAAAAATACCTGTCCAGCACCAAATGGAAGGCAGACAAAGTACTCTACGTAGCTAGTGAGTGAAGCATTCATCAGGCATTCAAGAGTCAGATATTTCCCTCAGGATTTAATGGAGACCAAAAACTGAGCTAAAAAGAAAGGGAATTTCTGATGTACTACATTCACCAGGTGGCCAGAAACACGACTCTCAATGAATGCCAATGCTGCTCCATGTCTGCTGGATGTGTAGGCTCATATGTAACGTCCACAGTTCGACTCTCAGGTGGGAAACCTTTGTTGCATGTCAGCCACTCGCACTCCCCACATTTCCTGTACGATCTCTACTACCACTATCAAGTAAAGGCAGACATGACCTCCAGAATAAGAAATAAGGGACAAAATCCAACACTGACCATAAAAATGCTTTCTAAGGTTTAGCTAGAGCTAATATAAGGCTGTTTGGAAGTGCTTTTGAAAGATAACTGGTGGCAATAGGGAGGGATCATTGCATGTCCCGTATGGAGAAGTGGAATAATTACAGCATCCAATTACTCCTTCAATTTACAGGACATGCGGTTATATTAAGACTTGAACCCAAACCTGATATCCACATTTGAGTGAATTTCGCTGACTGCTAACACTATTTTTACAAAGTCCTTCCAATGAGTTCTGATTGAAGCTGTGCAGCAGCTCTCATTTGGAACACAGAGGAAGAAGAGCTCTGCCACATCCACGAGCTGGCCCTTTACCAAATAATTTCAAGAACATACAATATAGCCCCTGTTTTGCATCACTTTGCTCAACAATGTGTTTTTAGGCCAAACAGTATGAAGAGTGTGTGTATTCTTCTGAGACATGGAAATTGCCAACACATGTGTATGACTGAGCAGACTGTTACTAATTTCCTCTTTTCTGTTTTCACCTGTTCCCTGTCTTTATTGGCAGAGGAGACCTTGAGGCTCTGCCGTCTTTGTGGCACTGGGGAGCCTTTAGACAAGCAAACAGCACCTGGACCACATGCTAAAATATGTGGCAGCTGTCTGTGATGTTTCAAAAGTGAACCAGAGAGTGTAAGGAATAGAGAAAAGGCATACAGTGAGTGAGATGTAGGCTACTGCGCACTACTTACTGAAAGCATCAGTATCAGCATGTATCCACTCTGAATGTTTCCTGTGTGTAGCTTCTTCCTACTCATGCAAGAAAAGCTGCAGGGGTGTGAAATTTAAAGAGGTAGGGGGTCTGACAGGGTCTCAATTGGACTGCAAATTGGAATTGCACTATTTAATATAATCAAAGCAAATAGTTGGAGTCCAACTGCAAATGTGAGCAAAGGGAGGAGGTAGGTGTGTGTGGGGGGGTGTTCTTGTTAGTTTCCCATGGTGGTTTCGTGCTGGATGGGTCAGAGCATCTCAGGGTGTTCCCTTTCTCTCCTGTTAGTGGTTTAATTAGAGATTCAACAGCAAAGTGGGAGAATGGCCGATAGATTCTGAGAAAAGGAACTTGTTGTGCTTGTTCTTGAGGCACAAATTGCGAGGCCTTGTTTGTATTGGATTAATCAGCAATTGTCCTACAATTGAAAGCCGGAATATTTATTCTGCAGTCAAGCTGATAGCACTAATGATCATAATAATAACAATAACAATAGTTGTGTCTCTTGGGAAAGCCCTTTCTGTGGGCATTTCTTCAATAATTACATGAAGCATACCCATAATTCAGCACTAATGTGTTTAGAAAAATAGCGGGGGATGAGAGGTAGGTTATACAACCAAAGGAGGCTGAAGTCTGAAAATAAACCAGGCAGAGCTAACATGAAGCTGCACTACAGTATGGCTGTAGAAGATATGAGGAGTTGAAAGGCAAAAATCACAATCCCACTGAGACATGGGTGGTCCCTGAAAATGCAAATGATGTTGTTAGTTCCTGAGAATCCCACTGTGGAACCCCTGTGCCCGTGACCCATACGCCACCCCCGAGGTGAGCCCAAATTGCTTTGACAAGGGCGCTTGTTTTTATCTCATGCTTGGCTTCTCCGGGCTTGTGATTGATGCAGGCCTTTTTGGAAGCAGCAGCACTCATTGTTTTTAAGACCACATACCTGAGTTATGAATGTTTCATTCAGGAGACTAAATATGAACTGGCCGGGTGAGAGCCTCCCCAAGAGCACTGAGTAACTGAAGACTCATGCATGCTAATAATGGCCTTAGAGAGGGTGAAAGATGGAAAAAAGCTAAACAGAAAACAGGCAGCATCCATAACATCACTTATTCGGCTTCTGTTTTTCCTTCAACCCATTTTTTTCTGTACATTTTACCCTCTCTTTTAATCACTCTCAATTATTATGTGATAAGCTTCCGAAAACAGACAAAATACATGAACACTTTTGACTAAAACAATAGATCCATCTTCTTGTTTTGGGAGATGTAGGGAATAGCAATTTTGCTGCAGTGACACAGTGGTCTGCTATATCAGAATTCATCAATATACATACTGCAGTGGTGTCTGACAAGTCTTACTCTCTCCCACTGTGAAGTCTGCACAAGGGTAGGTCATGATATGACTGCCCATCCCCTGCTGAGGTGACAAGAAATCCCCAACACACACCACGTTGGATATTAGAAGTGGTAAAGATTGAAAAAAGTAGCCATCATGTGCCAAGAAATGTCACATCTGGAGCGAGATGGTGAGAGTGATATGTTATTGTAGGCATGATGTGTGTGTGACATGCAAATAATTCACAATACACACACATTCCCTCACTTAAACTCAATGTGACTCTGGTGTCAAGTCCCATACATGCTGAATAGTTCCTCCCACCATGAACAGATTATGATTTGTGGTGAACTGAGGCACACTAGCTGCTTAATGGAGTTGAACAGGATGGAGGAGTCTCAATCTTGTCTGCCTGTAAGAGACATTCACATACACAGAGGGACTGATTGAAAGAACAGAGAGAGAGAGAGAGAGAGAGAGAGAGAGAAGAGAAGAGAGAGAGGATGGGAAGGAGGGGGATCCCCTGGGATGTGTCAAATGTTGCATGAATCACTAAATGCTTCCTGTTCTAATTGGCTCTATTGAGCGGTCCTGGAAGAAGTAGTCAAATCTATTAAATAAGTAAAAGTAACCACAGTGTAGTATATACTAAAAGTCCTGTATTTAAAAACACTACTTAAGTAAAATACAAAAATATTAGGATCAAAATATACTTAAACTACCATGGTAGAAGTACTCATTATGCAGAATGGCCCAGTTCAGAAAAATATAAATTATCAGATCAGCTGGTGGGGTTAATTTTTTATTATTTGATATATTGCCGGGTAGCATGTGAATTTCTCCCCTTGGATCATTTAAGTTTTGTCTTAAACCTTATTTCTAAATCAGAATTTATTTGGTGATTATATTGTGTATGAATTCAAATGTGCAAAGAAACTAACAGGATAGACAGCCCTCTTTTTTAAATGGTTTAGTCATTCTTTATATCTCCTCATCATTGTTATTTTTACATATTTTGAAGTGTCTTGATTCTCTTCCTGTCTATCCTGTTGCATTGACAATATTTTGGAGCAACCAGTCATCTCCTTTTTCTTTTTTTCATATTACTTAAAATATACAATGCTTGCTTCTGTAACCACCAACAGTATAAGTATAAAGTAGTAGAACATTTAAATACTGAAGTTATGTACAAGTACCTCAAAACTGTACGTAAGTACAATACTTGAGTAAATGTACTTAGTGGTGGGGCCAAATGCCTCCCAATGTGTATATATGTCTCACATCCAGCTCCAACGTCCAACTGTGATCTGGATCAAAGGATTGCCACTGTGTGTACAGTGAGTCATGAAGCGATATTGTCAGCATCACTAAGGCTCAGATCCTTGTATGCAAACATATGGTGGTGCTCAGGGCTACTGTGAGAAGGATCTATAGTATTTTATTCGTACAGTTGAAAGGCTGACATCACTGTTGACCAGACATTCAAAGTGAATACCAAAGGCCCTTGTCCTGGTCCATCACATAGAATGAGCCAGTTTGCATTAATTACAATGCTAAAGCACTTAGGTATTCCTGACACAAACACAGACAAGCACACGTTCAGACACACAGTCACTATATTGCGTGTACAGGCATCATAGAAGCACAAAGGAGACCATAAAGATACTACCAAAAGGTGAAATGGAGCAGAAGAAATGGTTCAGGTTTAACTGTTCTGACTAATGGCTTTCAGTGGCTTACATCACCATTACATCATTTTACCAGACACTTTAGTATTCATGGATTCTCCAATCCCTACATTGTTAAAGTAGCCATAATCTTCCTGCTGTGTGTGCAACAATTGAAAAGAGCAAAATGCAAAAACACTCTGCATGTAAGTCTAAAGATTCAGATTTTATGGAACATGGGATAGAAGCAAAATGACAGCATCTATGATACAGTGTAATTAAACAACATCATTACGCACACATACATTCATCATTCGTGTAATATATTCATGAATATTGAACAAATGTCCTATTCAATGATTTTTGCAACAATAGTCTCGAGCTGGACAGTGTTTACTAATGCACATTTAAACACTGAGGATACAAGTAATAAATAATAATTTGTTGCACTGTGATGACTTGTATTCAGTTTTCTCATTTTATGCTGCTGGCTGCCAACACAGTTTAACTGTTTAAGCTTATTCACTAAACTCACATGGTGTTTTCTGTACAAAAGTGCTATAATATACAGTATAATGAATATAATATACAGACCCATGTACACTATGCTTGTTTCCTTTTCCCACTGTAGTGTAACAATGTTCTGTCCTAAGACAGTGCAAATAAGATAAATAAGATGTATCTTTATTGATCCCCCGTATGGGAAGTTCAATTAGATACAGCAGCTGAAGGGAGTAAAGTGCAAAAGGAATTGTACAAAAATAAAGATAAATTACAATCGAACGATAACATACAATCGGAAAAGTAGGAATAATAATAAAACAAATTATATAAAGTACATGTGCACTATCTGTGGTTATGACTATTTAACTGTGTGTGTTTTGAGTTTTGATCAGTTGAGGTAGGAGGTACTGGTTGCTGTGGTGTTGTGAAGCCTGATGGCATGAAAGAGGCCCCTGAGCGCTTAAACGTGTGTATACCTGCAGGCAGGAGCTTACTGCACAGTGTGGGCAGTCAGCACATGGCGAGTGGCTGTTTTCAAATCAACATGCAGCACGATCAACCTTCTGTTTCCCGCTGGTGGGCAACCTCACATCTGGGATGTTGTGTGCTGGTTGTGATCAGGGTATGTGTGTGAAGGGCTGGAGGGGAGGAAGGGATTTGAGGTCACCATGACCACATGGACATGATAGCTGGTTTACATGGAACCAGTGGACCAGGCACACTCTTGTAGGCACGTGGGCAGTGTTCTCACACAAAGGAGTTGGCTACGTGAGAAATTTACAAGCATATGGACTGCAACAGCTTGATACATGAGGGCTGTTACCCACCACACTCACTGTTGTATGGAGTTTGTGTAAACTGTGAATATGTATGGCAGTAAAAGGGTTTTTCAATAAATAATCTCTAACATCAGTTTTTAGACAGGAATATAATCTATACTGTGGGTAACATTAAACATTATCTGATATAACACCCTCTATCATATTTCCTATGTATGTGTGATATTAACATTGAAATACACCACATAATTTGAAAGAAAATATATGGTTGTACATGCAGTAAACCTTTCAATAGAGTGAGCTAATGACAGGATATGACCATTGTTAAGCATGAGCTCCACAATAACTCTAATGAGGAGGGTTATAGGTCTTTGTTGCAGGGCTGCAGATCATAGAAAATGAGGATGGCTTCAAAAGTATACGGCCTAATATTGACAGAACAAAAACACTGTTTGATGCTCTGTGCTATGAGTGTATTTTTTTTTCCCTGTTGCGTAGGTACAGAAAGACCGGGGCACAGGGTCTGTTGCTACTTGCAGCACAAGAGATGATTGCCAAAATATTGTACTGTAGTGTCCTTCTGAATGAGTTAAGCTAAAATTTCAGCTAACAATGACTTAACCCACCTCCCCCACCCTCTCCTTTTCCCCCCCTCAGGCCATTTCCTTTCCCTCTTCATCTATCCTGTGAACAAGCAAGTGTTTTAGCACTGAAATAAACGAGGTATGAGAAACATGTGATGTGCTGTCTATGGCAGAAAGCAGTGGAAGTGTTGCGCTCACTGAAAAGGAACAATATCCGTTGTATGTGTAAAGGAGAGAAATCAAACAGTGCCTTGTAGGTGTAAATTACTCCAGCAATTAGTTATCACTGTTGGCAAAAAACAAACAAAAAAACTTATCAGATGACATTATTTCTAACAGAAAAAAAATAGATTACAGATGATAGCACATTTTTAAAGCATATTAGATAGATTAAGGGGGAAAGAGACAAATACAAATACATGAAGACATAAAACAAATTTCCCTGGCCAGACTCGTAGAATGACCAGCAAGAAACCAGAGCAATTGCTGAAAAAAAAGAAAAGTTATTATTATCTGCTTTTTTCCAACTAAAACCTGATGTAATTTTGCCATGCACCCTTTTGTTGAACCACCCTTGGCTGGGCAAAGTGAGCAGGTGATACGCTACCCATCTTCTGTTTGGGAAGTGTTGTTACAGTTCTGCTGTATGTTTCTTCACATTCCCTAACTCTCTGCCAAAATGGCCTGGGGGAGTCAATTTAACAGGTAAGGGTCTGACTCTTGGGACTGCTTGAGTGCACAGATAACTCACTGATTGACAGACTACACTCCAACCTACGCAGGGCATAGGCTATTCCAAGAGTGTATACACCCCGTTACATGCGTGTGCACACACACACACATAAACATAACGTCATATACTGGAAGATTTTCTGTGGAAAAAGGTAAGGAGAAAGGACAGTTGCTGGCAAAAATGATCCTTTTCACTGACAAATCTCAGAAACTCTGGGTAATTCTCAACCCTCTGACATCTCCCCTTTCTTGTACCTCTTGAGGCTGCTGAAAATAAACCTAGAGGACATATGGTGTACCATGACCACTCTGTCTTAGCTAAAACTGCCAGGCCTCTCCTCAGGAGACACCTAACATACTCAGATGTACAAAAACCGAGCCCTCCAGGCATTTGGCTCTCCTTTACTTCTCTGAAAGCCCCTACAGTTATCACAAACATTTACTAAAAACAGCAATCCAGGGGATAAACACTCACAGCTATAGTACACACTACCACATGCATGCACAGTAACCCAGCTTTGCCACCATGAACCTCTAAAACTCTATTTAGTCTAACTTTGCTAACTCAACTTGGCTCCCCTCAAGCCATAAAACTGGCAATGATCAGAGTGCAGTCATTAAAGGAATAACACTCGGGGAACATCAATAAATGCCCAGAAGGCTCTTGGTTCAGGTCAATCATTCTAGTCAGTTAACGGTCTCCAAACAACAGGGCAAATTCATCATAGGGCCTAATCACATTGGGAAAGTCCACACTTTGTCTCAGAACAATATCCGCTAACGACATTAGCGAAGGGCTAGTAATATGATGTGATTTCCTGCCGTCACACAGAGGTGCTGATCGATGGTAGGGATGAGTGGAGCGTAATTCAGGGAAACCCAACGTTCCCATAGAAATCTTTCTACCTGCTGTTCAGAGTTACATGCAGAAGACTTTGTGCATTTATTTTGGGATGGGATTAATTAAAACTTAATACCTTGGTGTCTTATAAATAAAAATATAAATGCCGGGTTTTACAAACAATGCAATGCTAAATGCCACGCTAGAAGAAAATGTTGGTATATTGCTTTGAGTTTGTCTGTTTTGCTCTTTGCTGGAAGTAAGACTAATATGTTTTTTTTCCTGAATGTAAAAAAGAAGTATTTCTACGGTCAACAGATTCAATTAACCTTTAAGAAGAAAAGAATCATACAGAAAAAAGAAGCATAGAAACCCCTCAGTGAACCCATGGATGCACTCACACACCTGGTATACAGTATCAGCTCCCTGTGAATTGAGCTCACTCACTGTGTTTTCCTCAGAGCAAGGACTCCTCACTTGTGGCAATAATTGCTGATTTTCCAGTGGATTCTTGGGAGCTCAGATCAACTACAGATCGCAGATACTATATATCCTCAATTTGCCCAACACAGAATAAAGCTCTAATAACAGCCGAATTTCCCCACAATATCCACAACGACTGTAACAAAAGCCAGGAGAGTGAGACATGAATTGTAAGTCTGCTGTTGTTAAAACCCACATCATCAACCATGAAGCCTTTTCATCCATATGACTGGATGCAGTGTATTATCAGTTTTCAAAAAGAGAAATGAATCATTAGCAAGCTGTGTGACAGCACTAACTGTAACCTGCAGGTCAGTCATTTTTATGAGAAAAAAAAACTAAATATTCAATGTGAAAGCAAGGGTGATTATTTTTTAACAAAGGCATCCATTTTAACAGTAGCTTGAATTTTAAAAACTTTGCTGGTGGACTGGCCGCATATATTTATTATCTCCGATATTAGTCACACTTCACTCTGCTGAGCCTGTGAGCCAAGTCGCGTCTCAGATGTATAGTCCTGTGCTGAGCAGTCACTGAGCGGTAACGCTTTTGGATGTTCCACAGTGTTCAAGCGTTACTGTGCTCTTGACTGGGGAGAGCTCAGCACAGAGGCAGTCTGTTCGCTCTGCCACCTCACTGACAGGCAAGCAATGGTCCCTGGATCCAGGCTTCCATGGCTCCACTCCTCCTCCTCTCATACCAAACACCATCTACACCTCCCCAGCAGCCTCTCCATCCATATTCACAGCCGCCTGCTCCCTGTCATATTCGTCTCCCTGAGCCTTCTCTGCTGCCCAGCCTCATTGTCACCCAGCTGGGGATGGGTGACCAGGCAAGTTGGGAGCAGGCCAAGGCCTGAATAATGGCTACTCTATCTCCTACCAAGAGAGACCAGCGGTCCGTTTAGAGGCAATCTTACTGTGCCTATGAACACAGACTCCTGAGAGACGCACACAAGAAAAGTGTGAAAACATCAGGGGGAAAAACAAAATGTCGCAAAAAGAAGGCAGCAAAGAGCTGACAAAGAAAACAAAGAAAAATGTGTCTCCACTCTAACATCTCCACAGCTGTTATTATCTGTGGCTCTATCCAATTACCACTTCATAAAGTTATTCAGCAAAAAGGTAAACACCACACCACAATACACTGCCACAACATAGACACCACCAGTAAGGTATCTAAACATATTGCGACAATGGAACATAGACTGGCCTTTGAAAACAAACCAAGAAAAACAAAGAGAAACAGTAACAGTTTGATTTGCTCATCTTGCTCTGGAGGTCTGATGTAGACATCCCTGCAGCTTGTGTCCGAACACAACTGCCCTCTGATGTTAGTCCCATGCTGATTGGTGTGAATTACTGGAAAGACTCCAGCCGATGTGCTTTGACAACGTCTGATCAATCATGCTCGCTCATTATCCAGCATTTCCACTCAGACAACAGTAGTCAGTGGGGCACCACCTTGAGGTCACCTTGGATATTTAAAGTATCTGTTTACACAAACATATAGTATGCCAGTCTGCTCAAGTTTACATTGTGAATAGATACTGTAGGTGGACTTAATTTTACTCTGGGCCAGACATGCTGAGTAATTATTGCAAGGCTTGTGGTCCTACTAACATAAGGGTGCTGGCATCTCTCAGCTGCCTAATCCAGCTTTGTGCTTGGGCCAGGTAGCTGTCAGCTCCAGTGAGGTCAGCTGGTGGGCTGGCAGCTAGCAGCACCATGGCAAAGAGGGCCCACTGTAGTTCGCCTGGGCACTGGGACTCACACACATCCATCTTCAGCACAAAGCTGTGACAGAGGACCTGTCGTACCTCTGGTGGAAGTGTAGCATTCACGGAAGGTACCCTGCAGCAGATGCTCCAGGTGGATGGGCAAGGTTAATGTGCCTGGCTTTACCATAGGGTACATCGCCTTGTCAAAAATGAACAGAGGACAGCTTGATTGAACTGCAAAGCAAGCAGGTTATAGAGAGGTGTACAAATTTAGAATGACCCTAATTGTAAATGGCTCAAATATGCTTTGGTGCCAGTGTAGGTTCCCTCCTCTCTGCTGACATGCATGCATCATCACAAAGCCACTGAAACTTTCTCATTCTGCACAATTTCATTGTAGTTAATTTCATGGTAGAGTCGTTTTACTCCGAATGACACACTGCAACTAGTCCTCCAAATTAAACTACAAAATACCTCAGCTGTCCATGCCTTTAGATTGACACACATAGAAGCATTTTCTGATCTGAAGCCCCTATTGGCAGTGCATCATTTGTCAGTGCTTTCCAAATCTGTTACTATCGGAGGACAGTCTCCACTCTGACATGCAGGTAGAAAGACTGTAGGCACCATAAAAAGACACTTTCTGTGTGTTTAATTTAACAGTGAAACTGGTTTGATTCAATTAGAGATCTATATATCACAGACCTATCAATGATAAAACTTGCAAATTTATAACAGCACCTTTTTAAATTTAGCAAATTCTCTCAATTGCCTTTTTCAATTTCAATACAGCTTTTATCGACCAGTCATGTCAGCTCTACTATGGGAAGACCTTCGCTCCAGATGGCAGCTCCATGATAATCAGACTTTCAGACAAAATTAAATTTTTTGCAATGTCACTTATCTCTTTCAGACTTTAGAGTAGGTTTAGATGAGATAGCATTGCAGAGCACAAGCTGACAGACAAAAGGGATGTTTTTTTTTCAAAATTTACTATGAATAAGTAATAAGTCTTATTCACACAGCATGCATGCAGAATGACAAGACAAACCGCGATTAAAAGAAGACAATCGTAACACTGTACCTCAAGGTGGTATCAAATTTGCAGCAGGCATAACTTTGCTTGTCTGTAGATGGCACAGGTCAGCATGCCTGCAACAGCAGCTCGAAACTCTGCAACTTGCTGTTGCTGCTGGTGCTAGATGGCCAACAGAACTTGATCGGTATGTCGAAAACTTTAGGTCTTATCCCCTGTCACTGTGGTTCAGACAACAGATAATATTGGCTGGTTGTGGTTTCTGCTGTTTTTGTCAGGGACAATGTGCATCTTTACAACTGTATGTTTACAGAATACATGAAAGGGACCAGTTATTAGCTCTTAATTAAGAGAATGCTGGGACTACTTGTATCATTGACACATTAGTTCACCAGGGATTATCTCAAGAGAGCAGATGAGGTTTTCAGGAGATTTGGAGACGTGAAGAAACAATGCTAGTTTATTTCAATGATGATAGAAAAGTATGTGGTTCTAGAGTTTTGTCATGCCTAACCAAGATATTTTCATCAGTGTTGCTTTCCTTGTTTCCACTTGCATGCTCATCTCTTTGTCATTCTGTTTTATTCTGGTACTGTTAATCTGCTAATGCGTGTATCAGCTTGTTTGTTAATACAGAAGCTGGAGCTGTGGGTTAGCAGTTTTACAAGCGATGCCACTATCACATTCCCAGCATGCCACTCTGGGACATGAAGAGAAAAACACAAGTAGAGCATTCCACTTCCAGATAGTTTCTCTAGAGATGGCTGGTGCTAACAGCATTATCATTATCCAGACATGTGTTGCTATAACTGAACGCAGCAACTACAATGAAAGATTTATAAGAAAATAAAAGTTAACACCCAAAAATGCGCTTTCGTCATCTTCGGAAAATGCTCCATATGTTGCAGGATCGGTAATGGAGAAAATGACTGGAGAAACATGTGTTTTATATAATGTGCTGGAAAAGAAAGGCAAATACTGCAGCACCAAGTCAATGAAATGGATGTCACAGTGGGACCTTCTGTGTCCACAGCTGTAGCCTGAAGGTACAACAGTGGAGTTCAACACCAAACGGAATTCACTCTCTCGTTCTCGCCACTCTGAAGTCCAGTCTCCTCTATATAAAGCACCATGTCAGTGAAATTCACTTGGACAGCTACACGTTTTTCTATTTTTTTTTCCTAGGGCTGTATCATACTCTCAGATCATTTATAAATGAGTTGGCGGGACGTCTGCATCACGGAACGTTCCTGAGCACGGCGTGTGCATGATAATAGACGCACTAGTTCTGGCTGGGCGTCAGTTTTCTCCAGTGAACTGGGTTACGGTGAGGGTTATTATGTAGAATCACACTAGCAGCCATGTAAATTTTTCTCCTCGAGTTGGGCGTCAGTGCCAATTTTCAGCGTGAGATGCAACAGCAGCTGGAGAAATAATTGGCTATGCTCACATGCACATATTAGCACACACTTACTGCATGTGCATGTACTCACGCTTAGAAGTAAAACATATTTGAATAATCCTGGCAGTTACTGGAGAGGAGAAATGGTGAAAAAGGCAACATGGATGTAAGAGCAGGTCAGTAAGAAAGACAGTATAATGGCTTATTCGAGACTAGGATAAAGGCATTGAGGCAATGTTGGATAGCTGAGGCTTACTGTGTGTGTATGCAAGTACACATTGATATACAGTATTGTATGTGTGGTCCACTGTAGGTTGTAGGAACCCAACAGTCTGATGCTCCATTGCCAAAACATAATTGCCTACCTGGATGAAATGTGTATGGTGCACAGCAGGAAAGGGCATGTCTATGTGTGGGATGGCAGATCCAGCCACCTGAAGGTTGAAGGTGTGCAGGTGTCAGTCTGTGCCTCACATGCTTAGGGGTTTTGCTGTGCATCCCCCATCATGAGTGACCTCTGCCCACAGTTCTGCCATGACAGCTCTGACATCTGTCTGTATACCGGAGAGCTTCCAGTTTCTGCAGTCAAGGTCATGTGTGCTGCAGGGGATGGGGGATCGGCATGGACCTCTGAGGGTCTCAGGCAACACTGGGAAATATGTTGAGTTTGCCAAAAACTAAGCGTCTTGTCAGCGCTTTGCAAAACAGAGGAGGGGTCAGTGCATCTGGTCATGTTACTCCTGCTGCTGCGGCTGAATGCCGGAGGACATGGGAGGGGGCCATCATGAAGGGCACATGGTTCATCACATGAGCACTGTGGGCTCAACCTTCAACAGCAATGTCAGACAATTTGAGTGCAAACAGCCTTTCCAGGAGCTGGAAGGAACTGACTATTTCAAGGCTGTCTGAAGAAGGCGTTTTTTTTTTTAGTGGTAGTATAATTAAGATTTACTTAATTAGCATACATAATTGTTAACATTTCAGGCTAAACGTGGATTCTGGATGCCAAAAAAAATGCCACTAGCTCTAAAACCACTAGCACTGTAAGTATAATTTTCTGGTCTCTTTCCAGTCATGTATTAGCTCAATAAAATGCAATTGTAGGAGAAGTGAAACAGTTGCATAACAATTGATCAACCCCCTCATTGTAAATGGCTGAGGATTGCTGTCTTGCCAAATTTAACTGGAGCCTTGGGACTGGAGTTGTGGGTGGATAGAGGGCCTGCTTCCCCCTGGCTTTGACAGGGGCCCGTGGGCTGCCTACGGCCACTCGACATCATTTCAAGGCCTGGTTTCCTTCATCTCCATTATTTATAGACTTAGAGCAAAGGAATGATCTCCCTTGTGGCAGCTCATTGGGCATATGTCTCTGCTTCTGCTGCAACCCTCCCCCCTTTATTTACACAGACATCACTGGTTAAGCACTGGTCTTGCAGGGACAATGCTATAAGCCTTCCATCTTTGCCTTTTGTGTAATACAATACAACATGAGGGAAAGGGGACTGGAACTTAGTGTTTATACTATTCACCGTGAGTAGCAAGAGAATTGATTACGTTTTGAGAAACCACTCGTTGTGCTTTGTATCCATGCAATAGCTCTCAACTAGATGTCATCATCTTGCAATGGCCTTATGTTTTCAAAGTCTATCATCCTTAAGGCAGAGCGAAATCAACTGAAAAAGCAACTCCAGACCTGAACTAATTGTGCTACAGTTTCATTTGAAACACTTTCAAAAACCTAATCATTAACTATAACAAACTTTTTGGGTGGGTTGGCAGGTGTGTGTGTGTGTGTGTGTGTGTGTGTGTGTTACAGAAGACTCATTGGTAGATCAGCTGGGTGGGGTGGGGGGATGTGTTGAAGATGGTGTTGCCAACTCCCATGAAAATACTTTAAAGAAAGCAGACTTTTAAAGCCAAAAAGAGTGATGATGGCAAGAGAGAGGAAGGAGTAAACAGACTGAGGAAGAAAAATGCCAGCATGTGTATTGTGCATCCTACTTTATCTTCCTCTGAAATACAGAAAGGTAATGTTTGGAGCTTTTGTCATCCTGATTTTAATACAAAGAAGCTAGATGGCTTTGTAGGACAGCAGGAAGACTCAGTTGTCCCCCTCAGGGTGACACATCCAACGCCAGCCAATCAATCTCCACACACAGTGTGTCTGGGTCTGCTACTTGGGAATTCTATGTGAACGGCAACACTGATGAAACCTGATGCTGGCCGATTCTACTGTTCTACTTTGAATAATCAGGTAAAATTGTTTGATATATTGCATGTCAACTTAATTTCATATGTCTGTGTATGTGTCCGCATGAGTGCCTCAGTGTGTACATACTCCACGTGTCAGTGGCGTAATGTGTTAAACCATGTATGAAAGTAATTACATCCCTGGAATGAACCAGTGTAAAAACTTGAGGATGCAATTATGCCCCCATTGAATAACTCATCCTTCCTGGCAAGAGCTAATTGCATTAAAATGGATTGTGTATAGTCCTCTAGCATGAGGCATTAAGATTAACGCCAGGAGAGTTAATAGTGTGTCATCTCCTGAGCCCCCCCCCCAACCCCCCACCCCCCTTTCAACTAACCACCCATCCCTTCCCCACATCTCTTATACTGTATGAGATTAGAAGCACGAAGAAAAAGAGAGTGCAGGAGGATAGAGAAACATGTTCTGTTTCTCCTCTCAGCATCTGCTCTCCCAGCTGGGAAAAGACCCAAGCTATTCATCAGGCTCCACACTGCTGTCTGCATGTATTCAACTCACTCAAAGGTCACACCGTTAAAACACCAATCTCAAATCCTCTGGCCTGTTTTTAGAGCTCTGTCCCTTCAAATAGAGCAAACCTTTAGGCCAAACTTATTTACATACAACTCAGACTGGTGTGGGTAGATGGTAGGAGCATTTCTGCATCATTTATCAACCTCTATTTTTCCTCTGTTTGGTGGCCCGGGGTCCCGTTGACAATATGTCTCATTTATAAAAAATTCATACTCTCTTATGATAATTAACTTGTTGCATATTTTTGAGATCGAAAATTCAACTTTTGAAGGTGTGTCCTACATGCTAGTGCTACTGAAACCGGTCATGTGTGTCGCCACAGCAGTCCTCGGAGTACTTCCGTGCTACCTGTTCTCTCTGAGGTACAAGGGTTAGGTGTGTGATCTGTGCGGTAGCTTACACTCACACACTTGGGGCCCAAGAAAATGTGTGTGTGTTCAGCTGTAACAGTCCCAAATGGCTCAACGCACTGTGTCATAGTTCCCTGTCAGGCCCTCAGCGCTCCACCAGGCAGCTAATGCCTTGAAGAAATGGGCTTCCGAGCTCAACATTAATCCCTACAGCATTTCTGTCCTCACTTTCCTCCTTCCTTCCTGTCAGAGCAAATTTAATGTGACACATATTCACAAGAACACGGGCTCTTGTAATTGTTCGGGCTCTGGTGGATCCCAAGTCCTGATAACAGCACTTAGCTATGAGGCTGTAATGCCGGCATACCAAAACTTCTTGCAAGCGCTGGCAAATCCTCACTAATGGCTGCTGAGATACGTTGAAAACACAATTTCTCAGTTAAATGATGTGTTAAACAAACCCCACACAGGGATCGCCTGGTTTTTATCCCTCTATGTTCCAGCAAGAGCCACCTTACAAGTTCTTGGATCAGATCCACAACGCATTCTCACCTATAAATACTGTATATGAAATATCACATGTGGGCCTTGAGGTCCTCGGCAGTATTAATTGTTTGGCTTTGACTGGCTGCCAGTTTACACTGTGGTGGCCAGAGTCGAAGAGACCTATTGCTGCCTTTCTAGACATAATAGATAGCTTGCCGTTGACGTTCCAATCTGCATAAACAGACATCTGTGTCTCCAGACTAGAATGTGTTGACAATAACACCTCAGTGGGTAAAGACATTCTTTTTGACTAATTCTGGGCGTATAGTATTTGTGGTGTTATCTTTGGGTTTAAAGTTTATCCACCAGCATGAGTTCACCAGAATGTGAGACCGACTCAGGCACTTCTGATGAACTTTGAGAGTGTCTCTAATTCTCCTTGATCAAGCATCAATCAATTTTACAGCATAAGATATCAAAGGCTCCTGAACATTTTCTTCCCTCCTGACCTCACCATTGACCTTTGACTTCAGCAATTTCTCTAATTTAATAATCTAATAATGTCTCTAATAATGTAAATGACACAATGAAGCCTTATATTCCTATAAGGCTTTGATAGTTCAGGCAAGTAGCAAGTTGGATAATCAGTAAAGGTAGAAATCTTTGACAATCTCAGAGTTGATTCGTTACTCTTTCTTGGTGTCACGATTTGATTTACAGTTGATTCTCGGCTCAAAATTGATTCTTCACTTGACTGATAGAAAAAGGGGGCACTATTATCTAGTCCTTACTGTGTCCTACACTAATGTTTTTAGTCTACCAAAAGTTCTATATGAAACTTAAATGGCAGTGATTTGAAAATGTGTATTGCAGTCCCCTGCTTGTATGAGAGTGATGAATTAAAGTGTAATTAACTGACTATCAACACTGGATATAACATCAGGGGTCAGTAATAAGGTCAAACCCAGGGTCATTTTTTTCCAGCATTTCTCATTAGGAGGCCGAGAGTCACAGTGGAGACAGATGTCATTTCATCTATTAATACATTTGGACTAACAGAGTTACATCAGCTTGTTCATAAAAAAAAACATGACAGTACGTATTTTCTGCATTGCTCTGCAGATGTAATTGATATTCTCCACATATGACAAATTCATATCATTGATTGATTAAAAGAACTGTTTTTGTTAAAGGGGTTAAAGCTGCAGAATGAAGACTGTGATTTAATTCGAGGAGTACCTTTTTTCACTGAAATAAATTTGTTATTGTTACTGTTATACTTCTAGTGTATTTATTACACATCATTTAGTGCTATGCACTTTTGAAAATGCCTGGAACTCTAGTTGCAGTTTGCAAGCCTCTTCTCATGTGGAGGCCAAATATTTGTGTTGGAGAGCCAAATTTGGCATATGAGCATCAAGGCTATTGTACCAGTGAGACCCATTGCTGTCTGGAAGCTGTGCAGGAAAGGCTAACGTTACTGTTGTGCCATTCCGACTCTGGTGCAACTGTATCCTGTATCAGAAGCTTTGTAATCCAGCCTTTAACTGCAGTTTCTCTTTAGGTAAATAAATCTATAATGATAAATCCAACACTGGATGTCTTCTCTGATCATTTCTCAATTTTCTGTGTTGAAAAGGGTAATTGTGTTTGTAGCATGTTGTTAGCCAGCCACTGTCAATTGTATGATGCCTTTTCTTGAGTCCGAAACCAATCAGAGGCTCTGTTTCCACCTTGTTGCCCATTCAGAGGCAGAATAGGGCAGGGTCTTCACATTACATCCATGGGGGAAAAATAATGGGTGTGTGACAGATCTTAAGCACATTGAAATGGAACACATATATAACATGAATAACATGAGATTGATCTCACAAAGACATCTGTTGTGATGATAAGCTCAACCCTGTGGTAGGCATCACATGACTGCGGCATTGCAGTCACGCGGCTATCATAACAGCCCTTCTTATGAATAATCTATTCCATTTCTGACATATTCTGTTAATAGAGCCCCATAAACCTTACACACTAAAAATTAAAGCCTCTGCAGTGCTACAACCCCAAGCAGCTTTTTCTCTAAGGGGAGCCCTATACTTGGTTGACTTCTTCTGGTCAGCTGATTGCTGCTGACAGAATGCATCTTTGAAGTCTGATGGTGTATGTGTAACATGCATAGGTATCAATATTTGAATGCGCGTACCCCTTGAGTAAATAAAGAAACAAGCAGGAAAAGTAAAAAAAAAAAAAAAAAAAAGGAAAGCTGTGGTAAAACCAACTAATGCGTGAGATTTAAAAACTCTGTTGAAGGGAAATAATCTTAATAAAAGGCTGTAAAATCATTTTTCCAGGGTGCAACCTGGGGAAAAGGGAGATGTGCTGTTATATCCTGGCTATTAAGTTAAGAACAGCTTTAATGAATTTGTGTAATGTTTATGCTACTGTATGAAACAAAATCAGTCTTGTTGTGTAGAAATAAACCACTGAAAATGGAGTCCATCAGCAGATCTACACTACACACACAGTACACACTGGATGCACACTGTACACCCTGATTTTAATTTTATATTTCTGAACTATACTGTGGTGTAAAACCTAGTTAATCCTCTAATTGCTGGATGACTATGAGATAGTACTATGAGAGAGAGTTATATAACTATTCCCATGGCTTATTTAAAAGCCATTGTACTGTATGATTTATTTGATATCTTGTCCTCTTAGGTGCTAAATCCATTGCTACTAGCCACACTTTATATTCCACATGAACATGCAGAGAGCTAAAAGAGTTGTTTCCAACAACATCAGCATAGTAAACACATGCCTGAGTGCATTTGAGTTCACTGTGAGTCACTCAAAACTCAGTCAAACTTCATCCAGCAAACTGACTCCCCAACATATTTAGATGCAGATTTCACAAGTTGGCATTCAACCCACAAGACGTCAACACTTCCTTTCCATTTGAGAACACTGTATGCTACCAGATAAAATATTACCGGTTCAGTGAGCTAGATGAACAGCTAATACTGTGAGAAATGAAGTGCAGGATAAAAATGGGCTGCTTTTTTTTTTTCATGTGTTGATTTGAATGACCTGACAGCAAATCATGCCAAAACAGACACTGGGAGACAACAGCTGTAGTTTTGGGTGAGCGTACCGACTGACGGCGCAGCTTCCAGAGAAGACACTTGCAGCCCACGGCATGTCACTTCCATGTCGCAGAGGCGGAGGTGCGTGTGAATGTCCCGCCATGAGCGAGAAGCAGACAAGTTTTCATGTGATTAGGAAGATCTTGCTGCTAGAGCAGAGAGAAATACATGGTCTTGCTATTGATTCGGCCCACAGTTCTCCTGCTGTGGCTGTTTATTGGCCCTTGACTTCGCTTTTGTGCTGAGGAGACACCTGCCGAGTACTGACTGCCAGCTGACAGACCAGATTCCTGAACTCATGGCTGGATGGCGGCGCACCCAATAAAACCCACAGGAGCGCACACATCCTCTGGAAAGGTGTGAAAGCTGTGTGTGTGTGTGCGTGTGACTGTGTATCCACCAACTGTGTGTGCCACTGGACACATTTCTGATGTGTGTGTGCAAACGTGTGTATGTTTGTGTGCGCTGAGTTCATATCGACTTATAAGGAGTTAAATCTAAGCAGCCTGGGGAAGTGTGGATTAATCGAAGAAGCTGACAGACAGGTTCCACTACGGCTGCAGACAGCAGCAGTCAGACAGCTGGTCAGTCAATGCCTCTTTTTCAATACATATCTGTGTGTAGGTGAGTGTGTATTGAGAACACCTTCTCCTTCCTCTCCGCACCGTGGGGGTGTAATCTCAGTGTTTCAGACCAGGTCAGGCATTGCCAAAATGTAAATGTAATTAATTTGAAGCAATGTGATAACCTAAAGTGAAAATGAAAATGTTAATTTTTAATGCAGCTTGTTTTTAACAAACTGAGTCTTAAGGAGGAAAGCCTTGTTTTGTTTTTTTACCTCAAAGAAAGTAAAGTCGTTCCTTTGTCTCACACTGCCTTTTAGAGAAAAAAACAACCCATTAGGCCTGGGACAAATGGCTGATGGGACAGGAAGGACTCAATAATTCAGCAACCATTGTTTCCTCTGATATGCACTGTGCTCTCAATTGACCTCTGCTCCTCTGCGGGGTTTTTTCTGCACTGGCTTGATGGATCTTCTCACTCACGCTGAAACAACTTTAGGAAGACTCCAAAGTCTACGAATATAAATAAACACACAGCAGGCAGAAACTGTAGTGACTGCATTATGTATAAACACACACACATGCATGTCAGCCAAAATGAAACAAGAAGACAGAGAAACACACACAGATAAGTGCACATGCCCTGGACTTCTAGATAAATCAACTCAAGTCTCTAAACCTGCATGCATGCATATGTGAGCACCACAACCCCCACTGGAAATTCATAATCAAATTGTTTTCTCTCCCTTTAAAGGACTTATTAAACTGCTAGTGGTGTTGACTTCAGTGGTTTAATAATGAACATATCAACAACAGAACCCTGTGTGTGTTTGTGTGTGTACTGCACAAAACAAGTGAGGTGACTATTAATAAGCACAGAAGTCCAACAACTCACCAGAGGAATTTACTGTTAGAGCCTGTAATGATGTGGCACGGCAATCAGAAATCACTCACATTTTTACTCAATTATCTAACAGGCATTACCGCCTCTTAACATCTTTGACCAAATTAACAGTTGCCATACAAGATCCAGCTTTTAAAACTAGATATATGATTTGTACTTGTAATATTTGGCCCTGCCCAGCCAGGGAAACATCCACTTCAACAGGGAGATGGGAAAACTGGAGGCTAGGGTGAACATGTGGCTCGGAATAGCTCTGGAATTAGTAAGTTTCCACAATCAGGTAAGAACTGTGGGCCATATTAACTCCATTAAGCAGCCATATATTTAAGAAATCAAAGAGGCAGATGATCCATACACATGACCTGTGAAGTTTGTTGATCTCGACTTGTCCTTCAAGTTGCATGTTATCCACTTCAGCACTTTGACAACAAAATCTTATCTACTGGCCTGAGTGTTGTGCAATTCAGCATGGGCCTGGTGTAATTATTGCTTTGAGTAATTATTTTTTTTCTCCAGTAGGCAAAGACTAATCCATCATATTGATAGTCCACATAGATCCCTATGGAGAGTGCACGCTGACTGAATATTTATACGTGTTAAACTACGTCTTACTGAGTCATCCATTCAAACATTGTGCGGTGATATTCTTTTCCTCTGTGCCACAGCAAAGACTTCTTTGATAGCAGCCTGAAACAAACAAAGTTTTTCCCCACCATGTATTGCTCAATGGTTGTTTTCACAAAATCACAAAATCCACCATCTGAAATTGTTTTTAGATTTAAAAAAACAAAAAACATTCCTCACAGTTTTTGGAGACAGAGCTTTAGGGACTGATTTCAAGGATTATTTAAGGCTTTTACCAAAGGTCTACCAATACTATCACTGGGTTACATGAAAGCACTCACCCACACAACCCTAAAAGAAATATCATTGAAGTTCAGAGTTAGATAACACAGAATCATGTTTCTCCTCCTGTCTAGCCATAGCCAATTGGATTAGTTGAACCAATGATAAACTAGAAAAGTGAAGGTCTTTTTCTGTGTAGTGAGAGCCTGTGCTACATTAAAAGCTTCTTCCTCTTTATAGAAATGCAAAAAGGCAAACAAGTGAGACAGACAGGGGAAAAAATCCTTTTAGTAAGAGAGGCGCTGGCTGTTCCTTTAGTGGCATTAGGCCTGCATAAGACAACTTGGCTCACAAAACATTATGTAAAACCAGCTGGCTGTGGAAGCTATGCTATCATGGAAAGGTGATGCATGATGGATGGAAATGCTGCTCTGCTCACAAAGGCTGAACACTGTGAGGAGAGGATGCTGCTAAGCTCTGCAGACAGCATCTTAAGTCCCATCTATTGGCGAACGATTCTTTGCTCCGTTCCTGCGGGAGCTATCGGCTACCTACAGCACGAGGTCAAATTCTCTGTCACTGTTGCTTCAACTCTTTTTCACAGGAATAAAACCTGTGATGTTTGAACCCAGAAGAGAGTGTTCTCACTGCATAATGAGAGTCAGACTTCATCACGCACACACAGAACATCTGTTGAATATTCAGACATATACCTTTTTCACAGTCTTGCTCATCGCGAAAAGCAGTGTGCCAAAGCCTCAATGTGCTAACATAACACTGATTAACTTAAAACTCTGAGACAGAATATACATGTTTACAACTGTTAATCCAATCTACACATAGTGTAAAGACACAGAGTTTTAGTTTAAAATAAAGATCACAATCAACTCTCACTGGTAGGATTTACATAAGGCTTTATATCACTGTTTTATATAACAATGTATCTCAATTCTGCACCTGAATATCAGTGAAAGAAGTCTAGATATAGCACAAATCCTGCAGCCAAGACACACACCTACACCAACTCATTCAACCACACACACCATGGCAGTGTGTGTCTATATATGTGTGTGTGTGTGTGTGTGTGTGTGTGTGTGTGTGTGTGTGTGTGTTTCCATTACATACTTTTGTTCCCATCTCCTGTTTTGTTCTCTACTGTAATTGGAAAGGCAGTGAAAGCATTCTAGGAAACATGACCACACAGCTATGGAAAGGCATCCAGGTAGAAGATATTAAAATGTATACGTTTCACCTTTTTTGTGTATGTGTGTGACAGCAGTTCAGCGTGGGGTGGGTGTTCCACCACCGGAGCGGAGGGGACAATCATCTTCTTGTATAGCCCCTCTGGTGTCTTCCCACATCTGTCCTGGACGGTCATCTCATGGGGAGGCTAAACTTTAATGCTGATAAAATCTGACTGACATCATGAGAAATTAATGTTACAAATCAGCCAGAGTGCTCCTACAGCTCAGGGTGGAGAAATTTAGATCCTTTACTTTTCCTTTGGGTAGGTGGATGGTAGGTTGAGAGGTATGTGTTTGTTTGTGTGTGTGTGTGTGTGTGTGTGTGTGTGTGTGTGTGTGTGTGTGTGTGTGTGTAGGATGGTAATGGCCAGGATTGTTCTCTGTGTCGTTTTCAAACCTTTTTTGGCATGCCCTCCTTAACAAGGCACGCCATCATTTCATTAATCATGGTTAATGCAGCTACTAAAAAAGTTGAATTTTAGTGAAATAAGGGTCAGCATGTTTCTTTCTTTAAATCATATTCATTCAACTTTGTTTCTCTTCATCTTCTTCTAGCCAGCCACAACCCCCTGCAGTGACTCCATTACCCCCCGTGGGGCCCACCCCCTAGATTGAGAATCATATGGTTATATGGTATATTATGAGCCTGGAATATCTCAATATTATATATCTATTTTCACACAAATGTATTAATACCTACTTTGTTCTTAAATTTTGGCAGACTATAAGAGCATTGTGCTTATGTTAATATAGGTTTGCCTGAAAATGCATGGACTTATTAGCAACACTGTCCTGGTCTCTGCAGATTAATTAGTGCATAGACACCCCCACCTTCAGACTACCACCTAACTTTGTTCTTGTTATGTGCCAGTCCTTTAATTAGCCAAGAGGCTTTCTGTTCAATGCTATTTTTACTGCATGGAACATTTTTGTTTTGTTTTGCCATCTCCTCTTTTACGCAGTGTCAGCCTGCAAAGAGGCCATACAAACGGTTCAAACGGCGATGCGTATTCTAAATATCTGTCTGAAACCATAATGTGTGTTGTTTGTGTCTCAAACAGACTTTATTTTACAGTGGAACATCACATGTTACTTTGCTGAGCAACCAGACTTAATTACTGCATTAGCCAAACTGCCCATCGTCAGCATTCAGCGGGAAAGATCAGAGAGTTGACTTCTTTTTTTCTTCTGGCTAATTAGTATGTATATGTAACGCTAGTGAAAAACAAGAAAAATCATTATCACGAAGATCTCGGAATTCATGATTATTTTAAACAGACTCTAACGTCTTAATTTCATCATGACACACACAGACTTCTATGCACACATGACTGTGCTGAGGTTTCTTTGTTTATAACTGTCAGTCTCTCTACTGTCTCCCATCCAGCCCTTAGAAATTTCTCATTTAAAAAAAAAAAAAAAAAGCCTTAGCCTTATTAACACATGGCCTGTTTTCCCTGTGGCAGCTGGTGAGACAAGAGGGTGGGGACTCCTCTCCTATCTTGTCTCCTCATTGTGTCGCTGTCTGTGTATTACTTTGTAATCTGTTGTTCTTTTCATGATATCTACAGCAGGGTGGGGCGGCGGTGAGAGGGGGAAGTGCAGGGGAGGCGGTGGGTTGGATGAAAGCTGGTGGGACAATTTATCATTCTGTTTCTCCCTTGTCAAGTCAAAACCCAAGACTGTTCTTCTCTTAGCCAAAGAGCAGTGATAACAATAGGCAAACAGTCGAGCCATTTCTAACATCTGTATTTCACACACAATCCCCCGCTGACTGGGGGTTTGAACATTCCCCCTACAGCCCTTGACACAGCAAGCCGTCTGCCTCCTTACTTTGGCAGTTGCTGCACACAAACATACACAGAGACACACGCCAGGAGCTTGCGCATACCCCAGCAGAGATGCAGATAAACAGTTGAATAGATAAGGAGCCAACAAGATGAAATGTAAAAACAATTTGACTTGACATACCACATACACGCTCACACTCCTCCCTCACTCCTCCATCCCTGCAATAAGAGCATCATCTCTGTTGTTGTCTCTGTCAAGCTGTGGTGCTGTGAAGAGATGCTTTCAGAAATGAGATGAGTGATCACAAGTAATTAAGAGTGGAGACATGGAGAAGGAAGTGCTGTTCTCCTTGTATATCAAAAAATGCCCACAAGTCTTTTAGCGGTTGGTGATCAGAGCCATAGAGGAGACACACAAACCCGCACAAACACACACACATCACTGTGGATTAAGTGTCAGACAAGCACCACAGGAAGAAAAACATAAGTTTTGTTGAATTTAAGTGCAATTTCTGCTCACTATGCAACTATATTGTTTCCCGTGGGCATCATTTTATCGTTCACCTCACAAAACATGCCTGGAGACATTTTTTCTCCCCCTTGAGCGCACATAAGTACTGTTCTGTGCTGAAAGTCTGGATGTTTCTGGCAACTCTACCTGTGTCCAAAAAAAAAAAAAAAAAAAAAAAAGAGAGACTGAAAAAGAAAGTACTTGCTGGAGAAAAAAAATCTCACTTAAGATTTTGATCCAACATTTTTTGAAACTCTGGCATTTGTAAAAAGTATGTTCTGCAGTAGGGAATAGCAATATAGTCCAAGACGTGAGTCTGAATGAAATTTTGTTCTTGGGGCTTTTACTATGTATGCTATTGACATCTTTGGATATCAAAACCCCCTGCTACATAGGGTACCCTACTGAAAAAGTTACAGAAAACTTGCAAATGAAAACTGCAAATGCTTGTGTTAATTATGCAAAATATCTGGATTTTTGATAAAAAGGAATCAAGACATCTACTCTTTTTCTGTACTTTCAACTTACAACACACCTGATATAGACATATTCACCTGTTCACCACATCCTTCTGGTACATCCTATCAAAACAAAGACACGATTAAGCGTGTATCTTGTTAATCCTACAAATTAACTAGCAGCAAGTTGAAAGACCGTTAGCATTTCAATCAATGGACACATGGAGAACACAATCTGATTCAGAATTGATCATCATGAAGCTTTAAGGGACAGTTTGGGTTTTTTGAAGTGGAGCTATTTCTGCATAATCATATAGTCTGTTACCTACAGTAGACAGCATATGTAGCGCACTCTCAGTTTGGAGAAGAAGTCCCAGCACAGAAGTAGAGCAAAATACTGCTGTGGACAGGGTCAGCAGAAAATTGTTAGGAAAAAAGCCTACATAAAAAAATCTGTTTCAGCGTACACTATAGTGAGCATATTCTCACAGCTTTACTTTGCCGATCTGCAGCATAATACTACAGCTGACACACTGTAGCACCAAGGGAAGAGGGTGTCCTTACTTAATTACTTTTACTTTTGTTATATTTTAAATGTGAGTTGTATTTGTAACAAGTATTTTTAACTGTGTTATTGCTACTTTTGTTTGAAGAAAACATTCTCAAACACCACTGCTTGGCCAATATCAACACATCTAGTCGAAATGCATGCATGAAAATGAGAAATGCAGCAAAGCCTTCATTAAAACCACAAATTCTGAATGTTCAGCAGGTAATCGTGCTGTTCCCTACAGTATATGCACTATAGTACATGACCCAGGTTTGAACTGACTGAATTATTGTGAGAGCACTGCTGCAGCAGCAGAAAAAGGCCAGAAAAAGGACACATTTTAATGATACCTTTGCCTTTTCTCTTAATACATATTGCACATTTCTTTATAGTTAATTTGCTACCTACAGAGTGCTCAATAAATACAACTTCAAAGCTTTAAATAAGCAGCTAAACTTCTGTAGGGCTTATCAGTCAGATTTCTTGGCTACATATTCCCTCCTTATGGGTTTAAAGACAAGTGATGGTGCCAGCACAGATGAAGCCAGTGGTAGTAGGTCTGATCCATTACAAATCTAAAGGGTTCCTATACCTCTTTATTTCTACCACCTCACCCCCTTTTTCTACCCTACTGCACTATGCCAGATCCTGCCAATATCACACACTCCTCCTCCAGTTGAATTTTCATCCCTATGACACTATTTTCATCAGCTACTTCTTTATTTATATTTTCTCAACACCAACCAGACTATAAAAACACTTTTCACTGCCTCTGGCAGTTTGGCTGTAGTTTGTCTTCTTTCCCGAAAATGAGTATTTTGGATATTGTTGAAGCTGAAAGATAAATTATTTACAGCTTAGTTAGAGTATCCCTCACCCAGAAGAAATGAGTGGCAGCAGACTTATTTGGCTTACAAGTATGATCTTTTGCCGTTTTTGTTCATATTCTCATCACAAAGGCAGTTTTTAAACCGGTAGGACATGTTATTACCATTTTAATTTAGACTCAAGAAGTTGTATTTCCTTCCACTCTTCACATGTCATTGCACCATTAGGTTCATAAATATGCATCAGCAGATCAAATCGCACTTCCAAACTTCTTTCAGTCGTGTCTCTCACTTTTACATATTTCACTTTCCACTACAATGCATCGAAGTCAAATAAACAAGCAAAAATCTGGAGTTAGCTTTGTGATGCTGTCGCATCAAGTGAACAGGCTGTCTCTGCCAAATAGATGAACAACGCAAATGGTACAAGTTTCTGCCAATTTGCATGATGAGAAAATGATAGGCTGGGCAATGGCCCTGGTGTTGATGGAAAAAAAATATGGAAAATGGCTTCTATATTTAGCGTCCCCACGAGCATTAGTTTGGGGGGGGGTGGCTCTGGCTCAAACTTGTGGTGCTTTCTGTGAGCACTGGGATGAAACATTGGTATTTGCTGTTTTTAAACACATTCGACAGGTATGGTAATCTACAATTTGCTTTCTTGTCCTTAAGTGACACCAAAACAAAAAGCAAAAATATATCATGGTGTACAATAAAAAAAAGGAGGTATATAAAGCACCAAATATAATTCGCATTTTTATAATAGATGTGGTTGAGGGTGTAATATGTATCACTGAGTATCACTAATATGACACTGGGGTGTAGTGGGCATCAGCTGAGGCCTGAAGAGACCCCTATAGTACCATCAGGTAGTGATTACCACTAAGGCCATCATCAAAGCTCACAGGTCCAGCCCTCTCTTCTACTCACACCAGGAGAGAGACCCAAGCAGTCTGATTATGACCTATACAAGTACCGGTGCTGTGTGTGTGTGTGTGTGTGTGTGTGTGTGTGTGTGTGTGTTTGTGTGGCATGTGTTCCTTTAGGCAGATTATAGTGTATACTTGCAGGCATACTGCTCTAGCCTCCACCTCTGATTAACTCCGTGGGGGTAAAATGACTGTGAGACTGCATGGTGTCTGGGTTGAACAGGGCTCAGAAAGGAAAAAAAAAAACTGCAGAGAAGAAGTGGGACTGGCTAGGGGGGTGGGTGGACAATTTGATCAGATTGTCCATTTTGTGTGTATACGTGGGTGAGTTGAACTATACTCTTTGTTTTAGTGTGTGTCGATGGTATAAGCCTTGGTTGTCTTGCAGAAAGAGCCAAAAAGAGTCACTTGAAAACAAAAAATATCTTAAATACAACAAATTGTTTTCAAGCAGCATATTTCAGATTGCTCATTTTTTCACACATCTGTGAATTCAGGTTTATTTTAGTGCACGCATTTTAGAGAAAAGTGCTTTTGTTCTTTTGTGAACAGTTTTTTCACACAGGCACAGATGATGGAATGACTCGAACTTTATAAATATTTTCTGTTGCTCTGGCTGTGTAAAACCATCTTTGCAGAACATGGCATTTTCCATTACAGCTTGACAGCTTCTCTCTGAAGTTTGAAAACATCGTCGCATTTTTCTCAAGCCCTTTTAGTTCTCAGCCTCATAACCGGGCTAGAAAAATCCAAGGCAACAAGTTGAGCCTAATAGGCAATTAGCTTTTCAATAAGCCCTACTCACTGTGATTACTGGACTACATTAGTCTGTGATTCTCAGTAAGAAATAGTTGCAAGCTAGATAATCATGGCCATGTTTAAAAGTAATAAGTTTTGGTGCAGCCACAAGTATTTTTCATGTCAAGGTAGAGCTCATATTTATAGATTGTGTGTCTGTACATAAATACTCCAAGAAGCAAAGTGAATTCACTGAATTTAAGTTATTTTTTTAGTTTACCACTAGACCAGAGCATTTCTCCAGGGGTGCTCAGTTCAGGTTCACTTCACACATTTCTTGTTGTCTCTACACAACACCAGCCGACATGGCCCTTCCTACTCTCATTTGGAAAGTCGTCATAGTGCATGCCTCTGCGTCTCAGTGTCCCTGGCCTCTCCTTGGCCCCCATCTCTTCCTGTTTCCTTGCATCAGCTCCATTTTTGTCTCAGAGTGTCTGTGAGAGCTCCAGTCATTCACCCGCTTTAGCCTGAGCCGAGGGATCGATGAGCGACCGGGCCTCTTACTGTAATCACTGACCCGTTCCCCAGCCACCATTTGGCCCCTGACCTCCTTTCCCTCAGGTCTGAGAATGTAGCTTTATTTCTGCAGAGCCAGGTCCAAGAGGTCATAATGATTCCAGTTCACTTGGGTTACACCTCCTGAGCCAACTCAAACTCCTAAAGTCGTGACTGATTTTGCTCCTATTATTGCTCTGACTTCACACCGTTGGCATAACAGCCAGTTTAGCAGAATATACACGTCAAGAACATGGCAAGTTGCACAGTCCACAGGATGTAGACGTCATTTTGATTCCCTTAAACTGCCATTGTGTTGGTGACAGACACACAATGCATTCCTGACTGACCAGACGCTTTGTGTAGCTGAGTATCTTCCTCTGAGAGCCTTAAGTATCTAGGCTACATACCTGAGGGTGTTTTGATAATACATAACTTAGGTAGTCCAGATATCTGTCTCCATGGCAACCCTCAACCCTTGTGCATAGAATCGGAGGCACTGCATAACATTGCATGGTTCTCTGCATCGAAGGGCAACAATTATAACCCACTTCCATAACAACTGATTATGTACAAATGAGATTTTGATTGATATTCAGGATCAAACCTATATAGAGTTATTTCCATTGTTAACATTTGAACTTGTGTGTCACTGGACCTTGCTTCATTTCTGTCTTGGCAATTCCTAGATGAAGACCCCTTGGAGACATTATGTTTGCATAAGCCCAAGGATGCCCTCGTGAAAAAAAACATTGCTCAATAGATGCTGAAATTAGATGGCAGACAAAAGATTCCAGCTAATTAAGTGTTAGGCGATAAGGGCACGGCTGTCAGAGGAGGCTTTACTTCAACGCAGTGTGACAGCACTGCTGACGGTGAATAACAACATTGGATGCGCTGTAATGTTTGAAGAACAGGTTTTGCGCATAATGCGGGAGGTTGATAGGGTCATTATTTACAATAACAGCACTCTCCCTGAGATGTTGAATACTTAATCTATCATTTGTGAATCATCTATGTGAAGTGATTTACTCCTCAGTGTCTGCTGCTGCAGCTTCTCTACAGTGAGTGCTGATAGCAATCATGTCAAATCCTGCTGGCTTTCAAACACACATATTTGAGAAGACATGTTCATACTCTCTATAGCACTCATGCCATTTCCATGTGCAATGAATCATTAAATTACAGTGTGAAATGAAAGGAGTTCCCCTCAGACATGCACTCAAATGTGCAAATCTCTCGTGCATTCATATCCTTTCTGAATGTAAAGTGATAAGCGAAGGCCTGGGTATTGTGTATGTACCTTTTACATCTTCTTACCGCTCGTTGCATATGACTTCATTCAGCTGAATCTTCAAACAGACTTCGAAATGTGTGCTGAGAGAGGGCTGATTGAGTCAAAACACTTCGCTTTTACTTATTGCAAAGTCAGAAGCCAAAGTTTGTTTCACCCCGAAAGACACTAATTGGCTTTGCTGCTGTTTAATTTTTACATTTTGTGTTTTTGTCTTGTTATTTACCATATTGTTATAGTCCACTGTGTTCTAATATAATACCACAAACACTTAAGATAGCCAGTGGAACATCTAATATTTCAAAACTTAAACAAAAACACATTTATCATGTTGATATCACAATAATCACATTAAACAACCTCATTATTTGCACATACTGAAGCAAACATCTCTACAGTCACATTTATGGCCGGATAGGTTTAAAAACATTAAGACAGAAACTAATTTGTTGCTAAGCTGTGATGTGTTACAATACACTAAAATGAGATTCTCTATGAAATTATAAATAAAGAGCGCATGGTGAGAAGGGAAGATTTGGGTTTCAGTCTGGTCACCCGGCGTGCGAAAGGGACGCTTTGTTTAGCTCGCATTAGCCAATGGGCTGCCTTGTCACTCAGCATCAGCATCACCCAATGTCCACCAGGCCCAGACAAAGCTGCCATTTGTTACAATGGTGCCAAGTCTCAGTCACTTGTCTCTATTATGCTCCATCTATTTTCTTCCAATATCTTTCTTCCACTCATATTCATATAAATAAGAATATTATTATTGCAAGTGAGGAGACAATGTCCTTTGCTTTGCAACATGCACAGTATGTTTTGAACATTTCGAGCTTAGAGAGTGCAGTGAGGAGCAAACACAATGGAAAGGAAATGCAGAGACTGGGTGCAGAAATCTATGGCTAAAGTCAGCCATTGTTTACTCTCTGAGGAGCCTTGCTTAGAGGTTGCACTAGGTGCTTAAAAAAGATTTTGTTTATTCCGGTGTATATAGTCAGTAAATAATAAATAATGAATTAATTGATTCCTTTCTTCAGGGGTCCTTTGCTTTGAAGCATGGTGGGCTTTGAAAACTTTGGCATCAGAGAGAATTTTGCCAGGTAGCTGCCTAATTACACTTTCAAGGCCTGGCTGTCTAATAGATTTTAGCATTTAACTATCACAAAAGCTGCAGTCTGCCCTTTGAGGCACATATGTCCTTTTAAAAACAACAGTAGGTATTAATCACACTTTTGTTTGCCAGAGTATTATTTTTAACTGAGCCCATTAAAGCACAAGCTGAATAAAATTGAGGTATTTTTATACTTTTTTGTGAAGTATAAAAGCTGACATATTGTTACCTCTTGACCCATCATACAAGTTAACTTCAGCTGTTGATCATTCATAATGTTGGTGGGAAAAGGTGGCACAAACAGGATGATTCATGTTTAAACTGAAATCCTTTTGCTGACTTTTATCTGACATAGGCAAGGAAACATTTGATCAATATCAGTATCAGTTGTTCGGAAACATTTATAGACTACACTGTCTTGTCTCTGCACTCTTTATTTTTCCTGCCTTTCCCTACAACAGCAAATTTCTGTATCACCATGATATCCAATAATATTTCTCTCTTATAATTTGCCCTGGACACTCATTCTAAAAAATCAAATGAGCTTGCTCGTCTTTGACAGGATTCCTTTCAGCATAATGGAATCAGAACATTTATGGTAACCTCTCTGAATAATCAAGAGTTACTTGTGCGTTTTTGAATATGAGGATAGTGTGACTACTAGACTGACTAATACATTTTGACATTCAGGCACAGTGGCCGGGCATTGTAAGAGAAATATATCTTAATAAGTAATCATCAGGCTGAGGAGAAGGTCTTCACTAATTATATCTAAATCTATATAGCACTATGTCAAAGCACAAGCCTAGAAGTAAAAGCAGGAGGACAGCTAATGGGGTTTTGCATAGATTACATATGATAACTAGGAGCCTGGCGATCAAATTCAATGACTGTAATATGACAATAATCTGACATAATTACAGATAGATGAGTCATTATTTGTGTGTTTGCTCATCTCTTAGATAACAGTACTTGTGAAGCAGTAGACCAGCACATTTAATAAGCTGGGGGGGTGCAGACAAACAGAGTATCGCAGACTGAATGACAACAAGCTTTAGAAGATTGGGGTGAGAAGGAAAGTGTTTCTAACCAGCATCCTGCACTGAAACATTGAACTTACAAAGCATGCATGCATCAGCATGCAAAAACTTGAATTTAACATGAATACAAAATGTGTGCACAGGCACACACAGACGCACACGTGCAGCACCACACGAGAGACAACACAGCATGTCCACTCGCAAGTAAATGAACCAACAAATATCTCAGCATGCACATATCAATGTTAAGTGCCTCTCTGCAACGGGAAAGTTAACTTACACCTCCTGGCTGTCGTAAAGAGACAAAAGCAGAGACTGCAGCGTCTATCTCTGAGCTGTGTCTGAACAATGGCAGGAAAAAAAACATTAAATGATATGTTGCTGTGTTTTACAATGGCGCCAGACATTCCATTAATGCTAACAAGCATTCTTGACTTTCTCTTGACATTGCCCAATTCTCTTGTCTGAGTCATGCTAATGTGAGTGATTGTGAGTATACCAGTGTGGGTGTGTTTAATGTCCCAGCAGTTAAGACTAGTAGTGTAAACAGGCAGCCAAGCACCATCTGTTTCTTTATGATCCTGGGTTTGATTGTGTCTAACTTACTACCTCTGTTCGCTTCCTTAATGGCAGCTCTCCAGAGACAACTCTGAAACCAACTCTTTAAGAACCGCCTGTAACATAAACTGTCTCCCATTATACCCAACCTGGCTTGTTGGTTCATCCTATAAGCTGTAATTGATTAGCAAGACAGCGGCATGTGGTAAAGCATTTCAGTTATCATAAAGGATTTGTGTGTCTAGACCTGCGTGATTTAAAATGTGTGTGTTGAGTGACATGCTGGGTTGAGACTAAACTCCAACTGACTGCATTTCCTACTGCTGCCTTTATCTCTCACCCACTCCCTCACATCATGTGTGTCTAATTCTGATTTCAATCACGGATCTCTTGGATCTCCCCACTACTCTCTGTACCACCAAGTGTCTCCTTGTTTAATCTATCATTTAAGAGCATTAGTTAGAGAGGGGCCTATTAAGAAAGAACCACCCCTCCCGATCCTCTCCCTAGCAAGCATGGTCTTCACTAGAAGGATAAAAGTCTGCTGTAATCTCTCATCCTTTCCGGAGGTTCTGGGTTAAGTAGGTTAGCAATGATTTGGCATTTCAGAGTGCAGAAACAGGAGACATTAAAAGCCCTCACAAGTGTGCTACATATTAAGATTGGATTCCTTTAGAGTGAGGTTTATTGTAGACAACGAAGAAGCAAGGGAAGAAAATGTGGAAGTACTGTAGAGCAGTGAAAGAGGACCTGCGTATCAGGGTTCTGACTATCCTGGTGTTCTGTTCAGATTTCTCGTATCGAATGGATTTGCAATTTACAAGCTCTGATAATTCTCTTGCGTCTATTACGTGTGAGCGAGCATGACTGTATATATAAACGTGGAGTTTGAGTACATGTAGGTGAGGTCTGTGTTTTCATCTCTAAGGGGCCTTAGCAGCTCAAATGTCTCAACCATGACGGACGGGGCCCAAGTGGTTTTCCCAGTGTGCTGCTGATCCCGTCACATCAACATGAAATGTTGATAGTGCGGCAATCGGGAAGTCGAAGGCTGTTTGGTTTGCACGCTCCTTACAGGCAGCTCTGCTCATTGATTTGTGCTTGGGTTTTTGAGGGTTTGGATTTCCTAACGATTCACCTGCGGTTCTTTTCCTCTTTGACCAGAAAGAGCGTACCCTTGGGATGTTATTGTATGCTATATCTGTGTGGCCTATCTCTACTGCAGTGAGACTGAGACACTCCCAGACACTGTCAAATACAGATCTGTCTACGCACAGTATCAGCCTGGTACCCCACAGGAAAGCCAACAGGCACAACAGTCATCAGCGTTTTACACCAATAAAAAGATCCACGCTAGTGTTGCAAATGCAGATAAAATATGAAGAAACTGGTTTCTGAAGAGTCCTAGAATTAAAAAAAAAATAAAACATTCAGAACACACAGTGGCAATCATTTCAGTGGTTCAAAAATGTCCCAGATATAAATGTTTCAAAAAATATCCAACAATTTTCTTTAGCCTTTTGCAAACGTAGAGGTCGTCAGCACTCTTGTGAATTTGAAAGACTTAAACTGAGAAGTATGACTACCTTTCATTAAAAGGCAACTGTTGTGCTTTAATAATGACAGACATGACGTTAAAAGTGGAATTAGGTATCTGCGAGACGGGGGACTGATTGACACAGCCTCAAGCGTCTGATAATTGCATCTGACTCCTTCAACAAAACACAAAGACGACAAGGTGTCTAGTGGGGAGATAATGGTAGAGGACATCAAAGCATTAGTGGCGGTTCTCTAACTTTGTATACTGAATGCTTTGCTGCTGTTATCAGCACATTGTGTCGCTCACACAATCCATTCCCATTACCAGACAATCATACTGTAAGTAATGCTCTGATTTGAAGTGACTCTGTGGATTACTGACTTGAAGGTAATCATAGTGGAATACTTTTCTTTATCATCCATGCAGTAATCATGCTGTAGCCCACAATAGCCAAATGGCCCCTTTTAGTTGACATGACCTCAGTCTGGGAGCAAAGAGCTTTCTTTTTTCTTTTTTCTTTTTCTTTGCGCTATTAGCTGAGAAAAAAGGAGTCTGATATAAGTCTGTCTGGTTTTGTAATGGCTTTCTGCCACCGGGACATGGGTCTGTTCATTGGAAATCTTAAACAAAGCACAAGGTCTTTTGGTCCTGTCTGATTTGGGAGTGGGGAGAGCAGGATTGGCTATTATCTCATGGGGGCTTCCACTGAGCAGCATTGGGAGGCTGCAGCCAGACCCCAGGTGCACTGTCGTACACAGAGGAAATTGAGCAAACAGGATATAAGTGAGATGGAGGGCTATCTCTCTCTGTAGGGCTGCGTCACAGAACTATCCCTCACTATTATATAGGAGGATTTCCACTCCTCTCTGCTTCCTTCTCCTTCCCTCTCTTCTGCTACCTTAAACAGTAGTGCAGACTAAGTGTGTGCTGAAGGACGTCTTGGTAGACGACTGGCCCTTTATACATAGCATCAAAGTGGATTACCGTGACATCAGCCTAATCAAAAGCTAGCACTTGATATTATGCTTTGCGGTACATACTATAAATATGACATATTGACATGGGTGGAGGTGGGAGGCAGCGACAAGGAGCATTAAGGAAGGCATTTACAATCTATGCAGCAGCTTGTGCTGGAACACCCTGAGGCGGGTAAATAAACAGACAATGCTCAGACAATGCTCAGTCAAAGCCTGTGTTGGCAGTACAGAAATGTAGCAGACAGACAAGTCAGAGTGCAAGGCAAGTCACATTATTGTGGTCTACCACTCTCTACAGTGGCACATAAATGAAGTTATTACAATCAACACATACATAAACAGACACAGCAGCCATATCAGATGACAGAAGTGAACCCTGACCCACTCAGAGGAGATGGCAGTGACAGGGATATGGGATGAGGGGTGGCCTGTGGTGGTCATCGTAGCAGAGCACAAGCGTGTTGGAACAAAGCAATAGTGGCAGACTCCAGATGTGGAAGGGCCTGGGGGCCTTGTGCGCTGCATATCTCCACCCATCACAACATGCCCCCAGAGTGGGGGTGGGACTGTTGGCTTGAATACATCACTTGGATGGAAAAGAAGGGAGATGGTTGCACGCCTTAGAGTGTATTGTGTGTCATTTTGGGAGGAAAAAATGGGAAATGTGGGGGCAGTTAATGATCTATGTGTTATCTGTGTTGCACCCATGAGAGTGCAAAAAAAGCATATGTTTGGTGAGTTATCTCAATAGAACCAGCACTGTATCTACAGTATTCAGGAACAGCCTATGTAATGATAAAAATGTCACTACGTTGCATCATGCTGGTGGCCAGCCAACCTTTACTTTTGTCCCAATGATAAAAAGCTTTCCCTGCTAGCTATATATTCTCACCAGACTCTGATCTGTTAGCCTCATTAAAAAGAATTCTAATTCTAAAGAAATAAACAAAAGAAGACAATACTTAAATTAAAAGAAGAGGATGGATTTGCCAGCGCATGCACGCGTCCACAGTCCTGTCTTAACTACCCTATTCAGCTCCCCTATGCACAGAGGATGTAATTCCATGTTCCTCCCATGGCAGCCACGGCAACTTGTCTCTGTTGTGCGTGGGTGATATTATCATGAAAACACTGAACAAGTGGGAGGCTACTCTGCACTGACGTGTGTAGTGTGATGACGGACTGATACACTCATTATAGCGATCATGTGTGTGGATATCATAACTGCATGTCAGACCATGTCAATATTCCTTTGCGTTAGATTTTTACATTGTGAAATGTATTACATTTCCAACCTTGCAAGGAGTACTATCATGAGTTTACATCACACACTACCACTAGTCCTGGCGGCTGATCCACAGAGCTCCATGCTAACCCAAAGAAAAACATCTGCACCTTGAGGGGGAAAAAAGGAGCATCAGCAACCCTACCCTATCTCTCTTTTCCTACACACTTGTTCGTACCTGTCTGTCTGCCCATCTGTCTGTCTGCACAACAGCACTGGCAGGATTTATTAGCTCCTGCAAGTTGTTATATTGATAATCTACAGAATCAATCTTCATTAGTCATTGGTCAGTGTGGGTTCAGGCAGAGGAAAAAAAGAGGCTCCTGTCACTAGCAAAGATATCTAGGACTGGTCTTTTCGATAGATCCTCAGAGGAACTGACCTTTGCTGTAGTCAGTAGGGTTTGGGGGGGTGATTGAGGGGCCACGAGGCCCTGGTTTATTGAGTGCTTCTTATTAAATGTTCGGGCTGATTGTTCAGTTGCTCTCTTTTTGTAAAAAATAAATAAATAAATGAATGAATAGAGAATTAGATGCAACTGTATCTTCTATATATTAGAGATATGGATGATAAGACCCACTTCCATTCTGTGTGTAAATGATTGATGATCAGTAATATTCACCACATTGTCTATTCATGAGAGCCATATCAGAGGGAATTACGGCTGTACTGATAATTCTTTTAATGCAGATGAACGTGACTGAGCATATATGTGTATATGTATGTGTCCTTGCATCTTATCTACAAGAAGGTTTGCAAGTCAGTCATCTTTCAGTCTTCTACATGCGGACTCCATGTTTGTTTGATTCCTCTACTTCTACAATGACAACCCACCTGCGACAAAATCCTTAACAGCTTATCCCTTATTACTTGTGTGTGTGTGTGTGTGTGTGTGTGTGTGTGTGTGTGTGTGTAATGAGGGAGATTACTTTGAAGCTCATCTAAAGTACAAATGTATGCTCTCACAGTGTAAGACATGTCAGCATTGGTAGCCAATCACCTCTCTGTGTTACAATGAGACAGGCAAATGAGTAGAGCTCTACGCTTTATTACTTCAGTTATTATTGTACAGACATCCAGCTGGTCCTGCAGATGAGCCAGTTATGCCCCTGTATACGTGATTAGATGTGTGCATGAGAAACACAGTAAGGTACAGCAAACCTCTTCCCGATGGAGATTTTCTCCTGTCCTAATGTTAACTTGCTCATCCTACAAAGTGTTATTGAATCAAAAAGAGAAAAAATGAAGGCTATGGTACCAAGAAAAACAGCAGATAAAGAAGCTATATAGTGAGAAGCTTATTTTCTTTTCATTTAGTTCTGAGTGGTGATTTCGCTGCGCCGATCGATGGTGAGTAATAAATAAATAAAACAAACATAATGTGAATCTGCTTCTTTTAGATTAGCACACATTAGACTGAAGCCTTGCCATATCTTAATGTGAGGGGAGAGGGTGTGTGTGTGGAGGGGGAGAGATCTCTGAACATTCTCCTGATAATGGAAGGTTTATTACAATAAATAAGGCATTCCCTCGTTTCCTATCTGCTAAAGCTGATATTTTGTAAGGTGTCACTGGCAGCAACATGGTTCAGTGTTGGTGTGAATGCTAAAAAACACATTTCCTGGGAGAGCATTTGTTCATGAATACTATTTACTGACATTATGATCCCTCAGCACTTGCATGCCATGTGGCTTGCTGAAATGTATGAGGATGGAGGAAAACTTGATTTTCATCTCATGCTCCGCACTCATCTCTTTCTTTTTTTAACCAAGCCAACGGTCCAATTATAGGGAGTGGAAAGTTGCGAGGAGCAGCAGAGTGGCAAGTATCGGAATACAATTTATGAATCATTAAGAGAGAGAAGGGCATTAATATTTCATAGCCCTCAGACCACCAACAAGTGTTGGAGTGGATTTTAGTAAACAGATGTGAGTACGCTCTCACACATGTGGGCATGCACCGCAGTGGTAGCCTCGACTGCATTCATGCAGCATTGGATGGATTCAGTGCTGCAAACGCACCCTGCACCATATTGTAAATACACATATTCTTAGCCTCACACACACACACACACACACACACACACACACACACACACACGGAATAAACACATACAGAAATCCCACTGGAGGAATTCTAATTGCTGTCTGTGGGGTTGACACAGTGGGGAATCTAAAATCAACCTCCGAGCACAGTCTTGCTCACTCTCACCCTCACCCTAATCCTCCTCCCCTCATTGGCTTCTACTCTAAAATGCTCTCTCCTCTCAACCCTTGAGCATAATTACTCCTCTATCTACAGACAGAGTATTGGTTTCCTCTAACTAAAGAGCAGCAGGCTCCTGCTTCCTCCTATCACTCCAGACCTTAGCTGGGTCGCCTCTCCTAATCACCCACTAAAAGCCTGGAACTATATCAAAGGGGGATGTGTGCGTGTTGTGTGTATCTGTAGAGGTGTATGCGCTTATGCGAGCATTTGCGTACGGGTATGTGTGTGTGTGCACGTATGCACACTTTTCTACCTCACACACTGGGTATTGTGCGTTAGATCAAAGCCATAAACCCCTCTGGGCTTGACACACTCTAGCAAGGCTGCTGCAGCGTCGAAGCCGAGCCGCAGTAATTCTGCTGATACTGTATGCTGCTATTAAAAAAAAAAAAAGGAGTTGAGTGGGGGAGTAAGGTTTTTTTTTTTTTTTGCACAACAGGGGATCACAGAATTCTCTCATTGTTCTGCGGAGGTGGTGCGCGCGTGTGTGTTGTCGGGATAGGTGAGATTGCGGGGGCGGATGGGGAGAAGAAAGCGATATGTGTTCAGTTATAGATCTCACCTCTCATGCTCCTTTCCTGAAACATTCCCCTGGGTAGCGAGGATGTCAGGATTTCTAGAGGGGCTGTATTGTGGGTGGTCACTGTTTACAGAGAGCTTTGCTGATGGACATGACTAAACCTGTGCCACCACGTGTAAATAAATAAATAAATAAAACAAACCCGGAACAGTTACAGCATATGCTCCGTGGGGAATACAGTAGTTGAACAGAATGTACAACAAGGGTCCCAGATGTATTTAGATTTTACAGGGAAAGTGTGTGTGTTTGTGTTTTTTTTTTTGTGACCCCATCTCCGGCTTTGTGTTTTCAGCTCTTTTTTTATCCTTAGGGAGAATAACAGGTATGCATTTTGCTGAAAGGGGTGAGATGACATGATGATTGTTGGATGCCGAGCTGCTGCTGCTGCTGCTGCTGGTGATGGGGGAAAGCTGGAGCATTTCAGGAAAACCTACCAAATGAAAATTCTATCTGTTTTTGGCAACTCTACTCATCTTGGCCAGTGGTCAAGGGTCTTGGAGTGAAATGGTGCTGGGAGCTGCTTACATCAAGCTGCCCAATGTAGGTGTCATATTTGAGGAGAGGGCATCTTTCTGTTGTGGTATCCTACCTCAAAGGGGTGGTAGTGGTGGGAGAAAGGTGAGATGGTTAAATCAAGTGCAGGGGTCTTTGAGATAGCTCCCTCCCTCTTCTGCCTTTCTGCTGCCCCTTCATTTGTTTTGCCTCCACCCTTTGTTCCTTTGTTCCACAGGAGAGCTGGGGCTTTTGGAATAGCAAAGGAAGAATATTGGCAGGGGTCTCTGTGGGAGGACAGGTATAGAAAGGGAGACGCCTCTCTAAATCAGTCTCTCCATCTCTTTCTATCTCTCTTTTTTTTTTTACTTTCTTAACACTCCCCGGGCTTTAGCATGGGAACCTGATGAATAATGGAGTGAACCGTGACCTTTGCAGTGTGGGTTCAGGCCTGCTCTGGCATCCGTCTGATCTGATGAGCGCTTTTGATCCAACCCACACAAAAGCGCTAAGAGACCGGGGAAGTAAAAAGACTCTGATAGACTATACAGTACACGGTTTGCCACTCTGATCCCTAACATGACAATATTTACGTCAAAGTGAATCCACAAAAAGCAAAAATCTGAGCTATAATTGCAGGAAAAAGGAAGAAACGAAAATCTATAAAAGAGTTTTAGCTTGAGCTGTCACTGCAACACCATGCTTTGGAATATGACTTGGAACGAATGTTTGTTTGTTTTCTACAGCTCTGAATTGTTGGCACAAAGCTAATATGACAGCCTTGCACCTCTAAGTGAGGTGTTAAAGTAGCGTGGTGTGAACATAAACTAAAACCTCACACACGTGTCTTTTATTTTAGTATCCTAAACCGCAAGCCTTTTGTCACAGGTGTCAAAGTCTCCTTTAGGGAATTGGAATGACAAATTCACCGGGTTAAAAAGTTGTGATATGGCAATGATTTATTTTTCCAGAAAGAATTTGCTTGGCTTAGTCTATTGCACTGGTCTTACCCTCCACTCTGCATCATGTAACTGACCGCTTTGTCAAAGCTCTCCTTCTTTTCGCAAGTCCCCTCACAGGGACGACCTAAACAACATACTCACACCTCAGGGAAAGAAAGAGGTGGTTGGAAAAGTGCAAGACAAAAGGTGACAGAGAAAAACCAAAAAGGAGAGGATGAACCTGTCTCAACAGTCCCGAGCAGTGAGATGATATCCTGATTAAAACAAGATTTAGAATCTGGAAAACACTGATCACACAAAATACTCTTACCTCGGCAAGAGAGTCACAAGATGTGGGAAATGTTTAAAAAATCATGAAGAGTCAATCCCCTTGGTTATGTCAAGGCTGGGGAGAATGAGAATGTGAGAAAGGGAGAAAGAACTTAGGGAAATCTTGAAGTGTTCCTGCCAAGTGGAGCGTGAAGTAAGGTCAGAAGAACTGCATGCAAGAGTGCAGAAAGGGGAGAAGGAAGAGCGGAGAGGAGGATAGAAGGGGAAGCTCTATCTTATTCAATATAAAAATTCACTGATCCTAGACTGATTCTCATAATACAGTAGATGGAAGTTCAGAACAATAAAAAAAAATAATGATTACACCTAATGACAAGGTCAAAATAATAGATTGTTCTAAGGAGTCAAGAGTTCAGCTTCACATTTTCCAATTTAGCGGAGTCATTTTCTCAAGGGAGGAAAAAGCTTCCATACTAGGCCTATATGTTGACAGGGGGTCCAGTCTAGATTTTACTCCAACAGGAGTAAAACAGCATGAGTACTATAGCTGCAGTCTGCACTGCTAGATTGTTAGGGGTGTTATAAACTACAGTCTGATGAATCATTTTGTTGCAGATGAGTGCAATCTCTTTTTTTTGAAACACAGAAAGGGAAGTAAAAGAGATCACCCGTTACTCCGCTTTCCAGATTGTACTGAGTAATCAAGTATAGTGAAACAAGTCAGTGAGGTGGCAATTCAACAGCTGGAGAGATTGTAGACAAGCTAAGCTGAGGAACAAAAAAGAGAAACTGAGGGGGCGAAGAGTTAAAGGTGTGTTTGCAATAAAAATTCTACAGTAGATGCTCCTGCCTAAAAGCCCTGCACATTTTTAGGACAATCCTGGACTCTTACAATACTTTTTTTCCTGATGTGTATGATACTCACAAACATAAATACACACTATTCACAAATGGGATCAAAGACATGATGGAATTGAACAGAGTGCCCAGTAAGTGTTGCTGCTCCTGAGTAAATGACTGACAATTTACTAGTGTTGTTGTTGTTGCTGTTGAGCCCTGTGAGCTGTGTGATCATGTTCAAATGCAGGAAAATGGAGGGAGAGGATAGCTCTCACATCTCCACCACACCGCTCACAGCTGAATCCACCGGCCAATGAACATCGCCCTGTGACAGATGCTCATCGCCGTTGAAACATGCCATCTGTAATTTTAGTTGCAGGTGCATGTACACTGGAAATGCGTGCAGTGACACTCAGCTACTCAACCACATTGCATGTTTAGCTCTCCTGAACTGTGATTGCAATGAAACGTGGGATATTTGCACAACGCAGACACACCTATCTTGAGACTTTTAGCACTTTACAAAAATGTCAATTTGGAAAATTAACTGATGCCAACTGATTTTGTGCATTTAGCTCAGTGTGAATTTAAAGAGCGACAGAGTGAATGTTGGATTTTTAAGCCAATAATTCTTCTGAGCTGCCTCCTTTCTTTCTGGAAAAAAAAAATCAAATTAAATTGAATTATGGATCCAAATACTTTGATGTCTTTACATGTTAATGACTAATTCTGCAGTCCTAACCCTTTATACTGTGCTCAACACTACGCACCATATGCTTCCAGTCTATTCCTGCTTAGTCCATCCACTCCTCGAGTTAAGATCCTAGACAGACAATTTGTGCAGTCCATTAAGGGCTGATAAATTGGATTTAAACCCGTGGATTGGTGTGAATGGAGGGTCTAAGTCTGTCTGCACATGTCTCAAACACACATACTGTACAGTAAACGTGGTCCAGAGCTCACAGCTGTATTCACAATAGAAACACAATAGAAAACAGGTCTGCTGATCAACTGGCATCTATGCTGTGCTGTACATTTGGCTCTGCAGGGAGCGTGCTGTCCTTTCAGTGACAAAAGACACTTTAATCTCATCAACGTGGTACTGTATGACGGGGTCTCAAAGAAACATGTCCTCAAATGTCAAAACACGCGTCATGTTGCTAATATGATCTTGTACATTTAGCTTTTAATCCAAGCTCAGGAGTGAAGAAGAGTTTGGCACTTTGCTGCTTTTGATGTGCAAGTTGCACATGCTGCTCTAAATTTTAGTATGGCAAGGGATCAGGGAAAAAGATGGTGAGAGGAAAAAAAAAATAAACATGCTTAAATTTCACTTTTTTGCTGTTCCTGTTTAATAGTCCAAGGCCTCGTTTACTCCCAAGTCAAACTAAAATAACGACAGAAAATGTATAAATGAATGAATAACTGAACATCAGAGCCTGTCTGGTGGTTTACCACAAACACCACACACCCACATGTATGTCATAATAGTGTTCATGTTCTGAGCCAACATAATGACGTGCTATGTTTCAGAACTCTGCATTGATTTATTCAAACCAAACAAACTTTGGTTCAGACTAATCCAAATCATGTGGTGGTAATTTATTAATAAGGCTAAGTTACTGATGTTAAAATTCAGATCTGATATGTATGATACCCTTATAAACTGCTCGATGCTAATGAATTGGATGAATTGGATATGCATGATGAATGCTGAGTAAATTCCTCCCTAGCTCTTAGAACTGCAGTCCAGCCCGTCTTTCATTTAAACCGAGTGAACAGTAGTTACTCACATTTAAACACAGAGGGTGTGTTTGATCCTGCTGTCACTATTAGTGTTTTAAGAAGAGAAGACAATGGAAGAATTGAAAAAACATTGTATGCGGTTTTCTACACAGTTTCATGAATACATATTACAATTAACTGAAATTAATTCTTGTTTTAAGCAGTTTTCATAAATCTTTCTGCTCTGGTTCAGTGGGAACATTTCCTATCAGCATGACCTTTCTTTTAGTCATTACATCTGAAACTGTGAGTACTGCTGAACGTAGTGCTATTGAAAGCAAGCACTTCAGTGTTTGTTTTCTGGACAAATTTGGACAACAATGCACGTCACAAAAGTGTGCACGTTTAGGAGCATGGCTCTCATATAAATGATGACTGACAGACACGCAAGTGTGAATAATGTATAAAGTGCATTGTAGGTAAACTTTTGCAGTCATAGACTGAATGAATATAAATGTGCTCCAAAATCGGTGCAGCACCAAGGGAATGTTAGTTATAAATGGTCTAAAGTTGTAGATAAGTCAGTTGAATCAAAAAGTGGCTTTGATACTGTCAATCCTACTGCAAGTTTGATGCAATCACCCAGGAAGTGTCTGTAGCACTCTACCCGAGACATTAAATATTAATTTCTCCACTTAGGATCCACTGATTCAGAGAGAAAGTGGAAGGCATGGGGCACTTAATGGGATACTTATCACACTTACTCTGATAGGCCCAATGCTTATCTTGCTATTTAACATTTGCTATACTCGAAATCACGCTGCACAGATTTTAATCAACACTAGGATGAAACATCTGCTGTGGGTGCTCAAGCATGTGTTTGCAAATTTTTGTATTTTTCTGTCTTCATTTCAACACATAGATGGTGCAAAACAAGCGTGGTGGTGTGCTTCTGTGTGTGTGGTTAAGTGTCTAACTGAAGTTGGATTTTTACAGCGGCCTGTTAAATGCTCAATATCAAAACTTGGCCCTGCAGAGCTGTCAGCCGCACAGCGAGCATAGGCCTAATATCTCACATAGACCACGGATTAGTTTCTGTCTGTTGCTCAGGGTGAAATGTGTAATCTCGTATCTAAGGAGTGGGAGGGTGAGGACCAAAAAGGAGGAGGGGATTCTTGCCATTAATGTCTAACCTTTTAAAAAATGGATTTGCAAGTGTGACGAGATAAGGGTTGAATGTGATCCTGAAAATGCCTCCGATCCGTGACAAGTAACCAAGGGGAAAGGATGGGGAGACAATCACAGTGTTCATAGTAAAATTAACCCTAATGTGAGTTTAAGATGTTGCCTTTCATCTCATATCAAATGTGTGTAAAGAAGGAAAGGAAAATTAGCACTCTGTGTCCTAGCACATTATGTTCTATGTTGGGCTGAAGTAAAGCAAACTATTTTGACAATGCAGAACAAAGCTGTTCGCATTAAAAGCAATAAATGGTGGTACTGAAAAACAGTGAAAAGCAGCTTGTTTGGGTGATGTTATCACACAGCATCATAGCTGTTATCTCACTTTTACAGAAAAAAATATTGTTCTTGTTAAATCATAGAAATAGATCTGATTACCATGAGCTCCCTGTTCTACCACATACAGTCTACTATTCCCACATTTAAAGGTTAAGCCTAGAGTTATCTTATCTTCTTACTATTGTCGACAGATTTCAGAAAAAGACCAAAACAAATATAAACAAATACACCCACTAATATGCATTGTTTGTACCACTCTGATACAGTCTAATTAAGCCCATGTTACCATGCCAAACAACATTATCGTTTGACATGGTAAGGACCTATTAGGACAACAAAAGCCATAATGTTGAATAACTATTTCTTTATTACAATGAGTACACATAATTTATTCTTGTTTAGCAGTATAAACACAAAACTACGTTTTCAGCGTACTTAATGATGGCGGAGAAAGTCTCCAGAAATCACAATCACAGGGACTTCATCCAGTCTAAAAGTATGGTTATTCTTTTAATATTTTTTAGCCATACTAGTGCTGTAGTTCTCAGAATTGCTATATCAGTTAATCTTAAACAATACTGAATAAATCGTGGTCTCCAGAGGATGAAGCACCAACCATGATGTAGAAATTTTAGTTTAAAGTTTCTCAGTATACAGTATTATTCAATGGACTCCTTTGGTACAGATATCCAACATTGCCAGACGATGACTATTAATAGCTTTGGTGATATTCTGACTTTTCTAGCACAAGCTTGACATTTTTGGTTTTAGGTGAAATATCTCCTGAACTAATAAATGGTTTACATCAAATTTTGATTTGAACATTTTATGTTCTTAGTGAGCTTGTTAAAAGTTTATTCTAGCTCCATCATCAGATCCGTATTTTTACAGTACTTTATGACCTGAAAAACCAATGACATTCCCATCAGCCTCAGCTCTACCTTGTGTCCTGCGACTTTTTAGAAAACATCAGCTTATTATTTTGTTAACATGCCACACAAAGACTTGGTAAATACATCTGCATGTGCAAATCTTATTGTGAGTATGTAAGGGAGAGCTGCTTGCATGGCTGTAGACTTTTAGACTACATTTGGAACACGTCCTGGCACGGAACCACAACCCACATCTGGTTGTGGCTACAAATTAGTTTAAATTCATGCCGTGATAAAGAATCTGACACATCAGCCTACACATCACTGGAGCAATGGGGGGAAAAGAAGGTAATATTTAAAAAGTTTTAGCATACTGAAGTATGACCTGCTCATGAAGACGCAATAACAGCTCCTGGCCCACCAGTACAACATCTCCCTGCTCAAATGGATGCCATCTGTCTGGCCGGGTTTCAGCGACAGCACCGCAGCAAGCTGGTTGGCTTGCTCAGACAGATACATCCTATCTTGTTCTTTTGCATACACATAAGCTCGCTCACTCTTCCCCCCTCGTTCTCACAAACACACAGGCGCACACAAACATGTGCATCCAGCCAGACATGCAAACGTCTGGAAGAAACTGTTACAAGATGGCAACTAGCATCTTGCTGGGAATGAGATGTAACGGGTAAACGATGATCGATGGTAGCCTAGTCGCTGGACAGGGGACATGAGATTGATCAGCCAAATTTTCTCTCTGTTCCTCCAGCTGGCAGTGAGGTCTGAACAGGATCCACACATCCACAAAAAAAAACATGAATCTAATTGTCTTCACTCTCATATTCAGCCACATATCACAAGCATCCTGTTTGGCTAACAATATGAGACTGGCAAGATTAGCCATTACCTTATGGTTCTCATTACACTAATGTTAAACCCACAATTACAAACCTGTTTGTATTTTTCACACGCACAGCACGAGAGTCACATTCCTCCTTTAAGACTACATAATCCCCTTTTCCTCATGAAAAGTAATATGAGGAGTTTTATCGCTGCTGTCCCATGTGTAAGACACCTATTACGAGTGCCCTTGCAGAGAGAGCTGTGATTCCTAGAGGGGAATTACGAGATCTGTACTCTCTCCTCATCCAATTCACCTCAGGATGAGATGGCATGTTCACGAGAGCCTGTAAGACCTTACGAGGGGCTCGTATTCACCTTCCAATATCACCAATACGACTAACATTAGCACACCACACCTCTGGCCAGAGAGTGAGAAACATAGTCCCTTGTATCCAGCGCTGGTGTTGGATAACATCTGCCAGGCACAACTGTGGGGCTTTCATCTCCTCAGGCTGCTGAAAATCTACCCTCACTGATTCAGCACTCATGTTAATTCCAGGTGTCTTCCTCCTGTTCTCGCAGTGGTACGTGAAACATTTATCACAAAAACTCTTGACTTTGATGGCGAGAGGATGGTTCCCACCATTTAGGTTCATTGATCACCATTTGGACATTGACGTTTTGTTTGAGATTCTTTACTCACTCAGCGCAAAAAGAAGATGAAATTGAGTTGAACATTTAATGTTAACTGTTAAAACAGTTACTTCTGTGTGTAAGCCAATTGCAACTAATGATTATTAACTAATGATCATTAGTAGCAGCAAGAACACACCACATGTATCTCATTTCTTTTAAATTTTAAATTTTAATTATCAAAACAATTGATTGAATATCAAATATTTGCTGATGAATAATTAAATAATATAAAATAACCACTGACAAATGGTTTCAGCCAAACTTTTGCCCCACTCTTGACATCATCTACATTAACATCATATTCCTGGTGAGGTTTGCAGTCTGGTTAAAAAATGTGAAACCCTTAATTTGTCAAAAGGTTCTGCACCAGACATAATTTCAGGTAGAATTTTGATCAAAGCCAATTTTGATTTAGTTTTCACCAGACCTGGACTTCAACCACTGCAGCATGTTAATGACTTAAAACTTGATTAGAAATAAGTTATACTTGAATAACAAAGTTAAAACTGTAATTTAGTCGCTGCACTGCTCTGATTAATTGGTACAAGTCAAATAAAAAAAACCCCCAAAAACCCAAATAAGACAAAATACAATTTGACCAGAATTCAGATAAATTAGATCAGGCCAAACTATACACTGACTGTTGACATGTTTGGTAACTGAGACTGTCCTTTCAGTCTCTCATAGGAGAACATGGCCTCCACAAGCAATAACCCTTCTCAAACATGCTGCCATAAACTTTATTCCCACATCCCTTCATCTTTATTTGAAGCGTCGTTGTGAGCCAGAACAGCAGTTAATTTCAAGATTGATTTGACATTGTAAAGTTTGTCCTGTAAAAGCAATTTAAGATAAGTAAATAAAAAAATAATGGCACACAGCATTAGGTAAAAATGTGATGTGTACTGTAATATAAACTGGACACAAATGGAGGAAAAAGTGGATGTTAGTGAAAATTACACTTGAACAGAAAAGTCAACGAAAGGAAGAATGTCTGACCGAATTTTGTTGAGTTGTAGGACAACCATCTAACACCAAATTATCAAAAGGCTGAGGTACAATGTGATAACACTATTGCGCCGCAGTAGGTACTTCAGTGTAAATGATGACTATTTCTATTTGCACATCTCAACCTAAGACACAGTGTTGTCATTCACAAAATGTTACGTACATATACACGACACACACAGCTTTCTAAATTTTGGCGGGGTGGATGTCACAATGTCAGAGCAACCTGTCAGAAACAGAAAACTCATATTTCCAGCCTCTAATGAGCCCTTTTCAGGAGATACCATCTTCTTCATCACTCCTGCCTTCCCTCTTCCTCTCCACTAGTTAAGTATTGCCTTTAACACCACCCTTCTTAGTGTGTACCCCCCCCCCTAGTATATATCTCCAACCGCATTACACCAATGGAACAAATAGTGAAAGCTCTTTGAATATGTACCCCCTCAAGCCTTCCTCAGCTGCAGCTGTGGGTGACATTTCTCATTTGCTGAAGAGCCAAGGAAAAAAAAACAAACTGTGATGCTGTCTGCCTGCCTGCCCTCTCATGTGAATCATCCAAAACTGTAATAACATCACTACAGCAACATGCTGCTGCACAGAGACCCGGTATGGTGTGACTGCCCTGACAGGATACGCACAGCTCCTCTGTATCCAAACAACTCCTACTAAAGTCATATTTCATGTTCAGGTGATGCTTCATCATATATCAGGAATCATGAGCACGCTAACGCCATGTACGCATATCCATCCTGCAATCAGACAGAAGATAAAGGTGTGGAAGTACAGTATGATATAGGTGACTGAAATAGTGAATGAATAATACTGTTGACTGAGACTGATAATGTAGGAATGCAAAGACAGAGCCATCTTCTCTCTCTCTGTCTCTGTCTGTCTCTCTCTCTCTCTCTGCCAGATCTCTGCCTGACGTGCATTCTGAAAAAGAGTAGAAGTGTAGCACACAGGCAAGACTGCACGTATCACAAAACCTTTCTGTACTTTATTCATAGTTAAATCAAAGACTTCCGCTTTGATTGCACCTTGCAAGAGAAGAGCGGGAGTTGTGTCGAGATGTGAGCGTAGCTCGATGCTAGGCTTGTACTCAGCAAAACAGGGGAAAAGGTGGAATGTAATACTGAAAGCTAATATACAGTAAGTGAGCCAGAGGTGGTACTTCTCTCTTAAGCAGAACATCACACCGTTACTGTGCTTCTTCGCATATGCTGAGAGCGAAACTAAAGCCCTTGATCCTGACGAGAGCAGAGAACATTGGCTCGGCTCGATGGAGACTTTTCATTACACGCTTACACCAAGTCACACACATTTACAGGAACAGAGGCCATCAATGAGGAAAAATGGCTTTCAAGAAAATGGGAAAAAGCAGCATTTAGCTTGTTTAAGGAAATTATTTTTTTTACAGCATGCAGTGGGTAAAATATTAAACAGCATCTGGAGATTAAATATGAATGTCCAGTGTATTGATTTTCCAGTTTATACATTTGCTGTGGTATACATTAATCTGCAGCTTCCTTTTAGGCCTAATGTTTGGTACGTGCTATTGCAGCTCCTCATATTTCCTCTTTGTGGATGCCAGGGATGAAATAACTTGGCACAGCGACTTAGCCTGAATGTCCTGCAAATGTAAAAGCTCAGCGGCAAGATTATAAAAATTGATATTTTTACTTGTCTTTCATGGAGGAGCTTAAGCTCACAGGCGTTGATGCAGATTCAACTCCACAAGGACAGAAAAAACAATATTATGATAAAAGATGAGGTGAGTTCCTCTTTATTTAGCATGCATGTGGGCCTCGCAGTTTATGCCTAGGAGGAGACGACTAAAATCCACAAGGACAAGGAAACGATGTTATGATCAAACACAGCATGTGGAAAGGTATTCAGCTTTATCAGCTCAGTTCCAATAACACTCTTATTGTGTATACATGTATGCCATCCTCATATTTAAGTTGATACCTTCAGGAAACAGGTTGAACAAGTTCCTTAGAGCAGGCATTAATCCTCATTTAAACTCAACTCACATAACGTATAGAAACCAGGTCAAAAGGTCTTTTTTGTTGGAAAAGCTCAGTTCCTACCACTTAAACCCCTGGGACGTGAGATGAGGAAGAGAAAATCCTACACAGGCTGCCTGGCTGCCTGAGGTTTTAAATAATATTTTGTTGCAAATACACACTCCCAGCTTAGCTCAGTTTCCCAAGATAATTGAAGTTAAACGTGTCTTTTTTGCCAATTCTACAGAGGAAAGCGACGTATACAGGAAATTGTGAGTACAAGAATAAGATTGGAATAAGACCCAAGGCAGATGAGCTGTGAAGCTAATAGGCAGACGAGATGTCCGGAGAATGACAAAGATAAAGAGCATAAAAGTGAGGCAAGAGACAGTGTGTGAGAGAGAAAGCTCCTCTGGGTCATTAGGCTACAGACAGACACATGCAGGTGCCACCTCATCCTTCATTCTCTCACTCTCCTGGCCAACAGGCGCCGAGCAGGAAGGTATGAGGGCATTGAGCCATGTTCAGTGAACCTGACATGTGCTGAAGATACTGTGGCAAATGAAGATACATTGCAGGGCCAAGGGATACTAATTGTCCCCCTACATTTCCAACAGTCTGTCACCATTTTCGCTGTGTACAGTTCAAGTGACTGGCACATTTAATACAAGATACACAATAGTGTGAAAAAAGCAAGATATTCTGTCTATTTATTCAGGTATTTGGCTGTGTCCATCTCGTGTATTCTGTATTCTGTATAGCTGTGATGAACAGTTTACTGTGACATCTCAACCTAAGTTCCATTATTAGACGCCTGCTGTCAGATAAAGCCGTGATAAGACAATACGTTGCTGCCTTGGCACAGCAGCCGCATAGATTCACCCAGACACATCAGACAAGACAAATAGACCTCAGCTAATGCTGACAGAGCACTCGGGGTGGAAAATTTAGACAGACTTTCAATCATTCGTTTGACAACTGGGAACATATTCAAGCAAGAGGATTTGTGTTTCCATAATTCCAAACCCCATAATCAATTTTTGTCCCCTGTCAGGGCTCAAATGAATGATTCACTGGACCGAACTGAGAAAGCAAGTCACCTTGGCAACAAATTGAATATATGCATCTCAAATTTCATGTTATTAGGAGTGTGAAAACAATTCTAAAATACAGACGGTGCAAAGACGAAGTGGTTTCCATGCATTATATGACTGACTGTAAGTGAAGTTTTGTGTACATTTAGTGGGGTAACATGATGGGAGAAAAAAAAAAGACATGAACTTCATCATGACCTCTGAGGTCAGCAAGTTTCCTATTTACATCCAGCAGGTAGCTGGGTGGGGCAACATTAGCATTCTGTGTCCACCTGATGAATGTAAGTTAAATATTCTCTCCTCGTAGCTCTTTGTTTTCTCCAACTCCTGAAGGAAATATATGGCTCATTAGCCACTCTCTACTCCACAATGTTCATTAGCTAGACACTAACTGTTTAGTGCTGGCAGTGTACAGTGGGTTCATCAGAACCTTTTGCTGAAAGAAGCTGCCTGAAAGACTAAGGCATGAGAGACCTGACACTAAACCAAAACAGTAACTGCTGAAAAATGTAATAAGTGGGATGATAATTGTCTGTGGGTCTGCTACGATGAGCGATGCCTTTTCATATGGACTAACAGCGGCGGAAATGGGAGGAAATGCACAGGAATTCTGTTCGGGGAGTAAAAGTCAGAAGGGAACAACGTCTCTGCATAGATTTTGAAAATCTATTCAATATGTTTTATAGGGGGAAATGGCTTATATACAACACTGTTCCTGAACCTCATTCATAAAAAAAATTATGATTTATCGTTCTTGCCCACCACAAATCACCTTCAGTATAACGCTGTCACGCTGCCCGATTCCTCAGATAAATGCCAGTCTTTTCCCTATTGCTTTTGATTTTTCCTTTTCCATCAGCCAGGCTTTATGCTTAAAAAGCAAATGGGTCCAATTATATTCATATGGAGGTGTGTACACCTGATTAACCCAAGAGCATCAAAATCTCACTCCAGCCAGGTACCAAAAGTTGGCAAGCTCTCAAGAAACTGATTGTGTTGATATTTTTTCTCATTACCTCAAACATTGGTGGCTTTTTTTTTAAAAACATATTTAGTGTAATTAATGCAATGTCAATCCGAGCAAAAGATGTGACTCTGACATGCTGCAGTAAACTGTCGCGTTGTATCATTTTGTTCTACTCTTCATTACAGCAGCTACAAATTTAACTTGCACTAGTTCAAGCACTCACAGCTTTCTCATTACGCTAATCTCACAGTTGTTTACATGCTATTCAGTTGAGCAACGTGAGAAGACACAACACACACCATGAACATGAGACACATGATAAGAGGGTGTATAGGGCATTTCCATCACTGGCTTCAAGTAGCAATATGATCCATTATATACATTCATATAGAAATATTTATTAAAGCCACTTTTAAGTTGAAATACATATTTGTAACTGTATTTTAGAGCCTAAAATGTCAGTGAAAAAAATTGATCTGTTCAGAGGAAAAGCTGAAATTCAGAAATCATTGATTCAATCTGTGTTTATACACAACAGAGGTGACGCCAAAGTAGAAAAAAAAATATTCACTTGTTTCTGGCACTCATTAACAGCTATAAGGCAGAGAAAATGTGTGTCATCATGCAAGATATCTTTGGATTCTGCAGTCTGTCACATCTTAAATATCTTAATATGTCACCAAAGTGTGTCGGTTGTAAACGGCAGCGTTAAAGGTGAAACGATTTGTAAAGTAAATTAGTAGTATGGTTAAGAAAATCTAATTTGACTGCCACTGGGTAAATGAGTTGCTGGGGCAAAGTGAGTCCTCTGCAAACAAAACACTCAATGAGTAACATTTGTCCCCCGCAGTGGTTCTAAATGATGCCACGAAGTAGCTCTGCTGCATCACAATTACCTGGCAGTGTGTCTCTGCTCCATTAACATAAGCAAGTCATTTCACTTCAGCGAGATGCTACTAAAGGGCTTGAGGGGCCTAGAGGTGATAGAGAAGCTGCATAAGATATTGAATGAATAAAGATGGTAATGATCTATGATACAGAAACTTTCTGTTGGTCTCTTTAGTATAAATAAAATAGATGTGCTTAAAGGGCCTGGAATGAATACAACCTGACAGAAAAAAAAAAGTACACATAGAGGACTATTTAAAATAGACAGCTGAAAATAGACTTACTCTGAGACTCAGACACACATCCCAAGGTGTTGCTAGACAGATTGGTTGCTTGAACACATTTTACGCTGCGTGTGTGGTTTGTCTATCTTCATATTCTTCCATTTATTGGAAATAATTGGGGGAATGAGCCACCTGTGTTTACCAGCACCTGTACACTCTGTCTTGAGACAATCATTTGACATCAGAGAAGAATAGGATCCAGTCTACTCTCATCTAATCTCACTCAAGGCGGGAGAGAATGCACCAGAGTACAAGCAGTTAAAGGCTGGAAATGAGAAAGACCGCTGAGCAAATAAATACTAATGACACAGCAATATTGCCACAGGTGAATCAGAATCTGTTTAGAGATTCAGAATATGAAACAGTGAGAGAGACATAGATTACCTCGCACTGATTCATTCACAGCTGTAAGTGCTTCTCCAAGTACAGACTCTTCACATTTAGCTACAATGTATCAGTATTGTGGTGAAGTGAGTAGGTACAGTAGGGGGGAAGTTTGTACTGTTGTGATCTTGAAATGGCAAATTACATCCTAATTGACTGTGTGCTAAAACCCGCCCTCAATCACAGCTGAGTAACTTTAACTAGGCAGGACAGGCCTGTCGAAATTTAAGTTTCTCTACATAAGATAAGATTCAAAGAAGCAGGCTCTAATAAAAGCTGTACTCCATGTCTAAAGAGTCTGGACACTGGTGTGTTTTTTAAGCCTTAACAAAACCAAAAAGAAAAAAAAAAGTATAAGGAATGGATTGAACTGTGTGTTAGTCTGCTCAAACATAAACAGCAAGCGTTAACATGCCAACTAACAGTAGCCAGGTTGCTTTATATTCAAAGGCAAGTGGCATGTCAGTAGTTGAATATTGCAGGATTACAGTAACGTATTTAGTGTAACAACAGAATATTTAAGAACCCTTGGCATATTTAGGAACACTTGATATGGTTCTTGTTTTAAAACAAATAATTTTGAATTTTAACCAAATTTGGCTTTTTAGGCCAAAATGCAAAATGCAAGATAGTCGGCTATAAATATGAATAATGCTTTCAATTTTATTCTGTCAAAAATTACGAGGAATCTTGAGTGGTACAGGTTCAGTGTTATCATTGTAAACTGCTTATGAGCTCTGCAAGGATGAACGCTCTTAAATGGCAAGTGGCGAACCAAGACAGATATACAGATAATTCTGCTTTTCTTTCCGAGTTTAGATACATCAGTGGAGCTTTTCACCTTTAAGTGAATATCTGATATGTGTGTAGGAAAAAGTCAAGAAATGGCACACAGACCATAGAAAGTGCCTGTTCAACCACCGCTCCTCCCTCCCCTCTCACCGGCCATAAAACGCAGTGTAATAGGATTCCTAAGCTTTTCCAGTGACTGCTTCCACTATCACACAGACATTTAAGTGCACTAATCCATGACAAATTGTCTCATCTGATCCATGACAAATCGTCTGAGGGGCCGATAGAGACGAGGAGATGGAGAGGAGGGAGGGAGGTGGAGGAGGGTGTGGGAGACAAGAGGATGGAGGGCCAGGCACGGAGAGAGTGCTGCTCGGCACCTGAATGATCAGGCAGTTATTGCCTAGTTTTTAGAAAGGTTGCTTTCATTACCTCGAAGGGCATGCTGTGTGATAGAAAGTGGGATCACATAGCGCTGATGAGCTCTCTACCTAAGCCCACAGTTTTCAAAGCAATTATAATCCCATGTGGAGGTACATTATAGGGTTTTAGTTCGTCTGTTGGCAAAAGGGAGGATTTCTAGATGCTATGTTAAAAAAAAAAAAACCTTTGTAATTAAATTTGTGGCATAAATAATTTAGGACTTTCATCGCCCCTGCAGTTTCATTTGGCTTTTAAATAGGTGGTTTGACATGATGCGTGCACACACACACGTGAATATTTAGTCAAACTAAAATGCAATATTGAGGCCACATAAAGGCTATTCCACAACAGTAAGGACAGTTATGACTCGGATATGTGTGTGTAGGTGTATGTATGTGTGTGTGTACATAATTATGTACTGTATATATATGTTGCATATGAGTCAACACTGCAAGATCAAACAATTCCTTTTCATCCACTTATATGAGTCAGGCGTCATCCATTCAAGTGACTGTAATTTAATTGAATTTTCTTTCACCATCACTTCTCACTCTAATTAGTCTCCACAGTTTAATGGGGATGTAAATAAAGCTGATTTAATGGAAAAACAAAAGCACCGAGAGCCCATATGGAAAGCTGTTCCTGTATGGAGGGATCTGCCATTCATAAAATCCTTGACACCTCCACAGGAGAAGCGAAGCAGCAAGATCACCACTTTGAAGATGACTGTGTAAAAAAAAAAACAAAAAAAAAAAAACGCATGTTTACTTCTGTGTTTCCGCTGCTAACGCTGAGCTATTGCACTGAAGAGTCTGACAACTATGGAAATGAGTTCTAACTTGAAAAAACGGTGTGCGCAGTCAGTTTGTGAGTCACTCAAGCTAATTTCTTAACACTGCTTGAAAAATGATCAATCTTCTGAATCAGCCATCCATTCAGCAATGGAAAGAAAGGGGGAAAAAAATTCAATTCATACTGTGTATGTACAGCTTCGAGACTTCTACCCCATCCTCATTTACCAAAAGACAGGTATCCTAAATCAAGTTCAAGGTTTATTTCAACACCCTGTATCTTGTCAGATTTTCCTCTCCCCAGAAAACCCCAATCCTTAGATCTTCAGTTTTTAACTCGGGCTTCAATAGATACATAAAGCTAAAGTAGCGAATTCCAGTATTTTGACAGGTTGCGTTCTTCCAGCCATAGATGCATTTTTTATGAAACACATCCTTTCTTCTACACGTTGTTTCTCCTGTTGGACCACATGATGCATCTTGGCTTATCAAAGTAATTGCCTGTTTTCTTCCACCTCAAAGAGTTTTCTACACAGTGGGAGCATAATGGCACATTAAACAATGAGCTCATTAAACCGCTTTCCAATCATCTGTGATTAGACTTTACAAGACATTTCAAATCAGTGGATGAAAACATAATATCAGCACCACTCCACTAGTTATCGGCCTTTAGCCTTAGCTATATTGTGCAGCCATCTATACAAAATGGACTCATGCATGTAAAAGCAGCATGCATGCAGCTGCCTCTTGCATAGTTGAATCACTTTTCATTTTAGCCTTTCAATAAATTCTTTCAAATAAACAGCAGAGAACTTGCATAATAAGGGGTTTGATAACATGTGAAGTACAATTCTTTAACAGTGCAATATACACCATACTACCTTGTCATCGTGACTGACAACAAAATGGTCGAACAAAACATCAGCAGCAGGCTGCTTTCAGAGCGTAACGGGCTAGTGTAAGTTTTACAGCTGCACCTGGAACAAGAATCATGTTGTTCTATTAGATCTGAGACTCTCTTAAACTGCCCTGTCAGAGTCATAGTGAAACAAAGCAGAAGCTTAAGTGTTGTTATATTCAGACTGCCCCTCTGGGTATTGATACATTACATGCACATGGCTGCTGTATGCATACTTCAGCTGAATAAGGGTAAATAAATACAGTTCCTACTTAGCGTAACTTGATGACCCACATTAGAGGACAATTCCATTTTAACCACCACATCTATGGTAACTTCTGCCAGCAATGCCTCAACAATGTAAATTGGTTTTACTTTTACTGACTTGTGATGGAGCCCAATACTATGCGCTGTCAAGAGTGGCCTGGTTTGTGCAGCAGCAGTCTTGGCAGTGAGCACTCGTGCTCGCTGTGTTGGCAGGTGGGGAGAGTGCAGAGCTGGGCTTGTGTGTGTCATGTCACATTCAGCTCATCTGTCAATGTAGTGGATTATTTCTTGAGAGACCAGAATTGGCTGCCCAGAATCAGGCCGCCATCAATCTTCAGGTACACTAGCAGGACGCAAGGGAGGCTGGGTGGAGCAGAGGCTCATGGGAAAGAGAGCGGCAACGCTTCCTGAGCAGGTGACGAAGCAGTCAGGCAACTCGTTACTCAATCTCCACCTCAGTGGTGACTACGCCGATTTGTCACAGAAGCATTCGTGAAAAATAAATAAATGGAATCTTGAAACTTTCTCTCGGTACTCACTTTTTTTCGGGTGCACTGTCAGCTGTTGCAGATGGCATGTAAGCTGATTTCTCAAACATTGTAAGATGCTTCAACAGACTGAAGGATTACATCTGTACCTAGCTCAACATGACCTTCACTTCTCCTCCTTAGATACCCACACAGCCCCCTTGTCTGTGTATCTTTGTCTATGTGGGATGGTTTGTAAGTTTTTGTACCACTCAGCCTCTCAGACAGTCGGCCAGGCTGCATGCCAAGATCCACAGAAATTTATTTCAGGATATGGTTTCTTACAAAAAACCAACCCACTATTTCACATCACTTGGTTTGTGACTGTCCAGCAGACAATGCAGTAGAAAAGCATGCCACACTGCAAAGTCTATCTCATCATTGAGCAATTTTAAAGATAATTTATAAATAAAAATTCTATTAACCTATATATCAGCACAAAGATTTCAGATCCTCTAATTCTCATGCTTGTTTAACAAGACCATTCACAACTTAATTTTCCGTTTGGCAGACAGTATATTACACATCTTTCCATCATCCATGAGAAACACAGAAACATCATTTGATTACAGAAAACAGCATAGCACAAAAGCCAATGGATTCTTCAAGGCGAAACATCTCTGTTTGCTACGTCCTACATAGCCATATCTATTTATATCTGAGGGTTCTGGCCTCAATGAAACCAGAGAGCTTCTCAAATTATAAAATCAATTCTAATTCAAATATTCATCATAGCATTTCAATTCCGAGAGAGCAGTTCTGGTTAGATCGGTTAACGCCACTCCACGGCTGAGTAAGATTGATGTCAGCTTAATCCTCTTAAAAAAACATGATATACAGTAAATTGTACAGTTGCCGAGCAGCAGGGAAAAAAAGGAAAAGAAAAAAAAATAGATGTGTCTTCTCTGAGCACGCAGTTGTGATAGACCATTATCCCTGGGAAGCCTGCTGATTAGGAGAGTAAAATATCATAACATACCCTTAGATTAAGTACTGTCAGCACCAATTATGGCTGTCATCCATCACAGTTTGTTTGATTTTAAAAGTTTTCTGGAGTGTTAAAATAGCATTGTAACAGGCTGCAGTTTCAACGCTGGTATATACAGTAAAATATCATTTGTTTGATTACCTTTCTGTGACGTTTTTCAAAATTGGGTGTCTCAGCCTAAATCAGCTTAAAAGAAATACTGAGATGTACAAAGATCAAATCAACAAAATGTGTGCGTTTATCATCCCATCTCTACAATGTAAACTTACACACTCTCTGACGTGTCCTGAATACAGCTTCAGTATCCCTAGAGGACCCATGAATGCCACACCACAATGCCCTTGGTGAGAAAATTATGTGTAAATGTGCAAGCATGTACATGTCCGTTCCCTAAGTGTAGTAAGTGTGTGAGCTGATCTGTCTGACAGGAAGCCTTCCAGAGAACTCTCAGCCATAACTATCCTTTGCCTGGATGATGCTACTAGATCTACGCCAGGGGTTGTGGTTCGAGGGGAGGGGGTATACTCTTATTTTTTCCCCCCCTTTGGGACCACTGCATTATTCAAGAGACACTTACTGAGCCTTGCACTTCCTTGTACATCTTTGGCACCAAGCTCGACTTGCCAACCAGTCAAAAAGAAAAGAAAAGAAAAAAAAAAAAACAACAACAGAAAAACTGGAAGCCAGCCTTTAAAAATTCATTCAGAGCTCTCTGTCGCTCATCCCTCACCCTCTTGTTCCAATTAATGGGACCCGAATACTTTGAGAACTTTCTATCTAACATAACTGGGATTTTTATGTGTCAGCACTAAAAGTAAGCTTGTTCTCCATCATGCTGCTTAAAGTCACCGATGTTCAACACAAGCATGGAGAATTCAATGCTTGAATTTTTTTTTTGCTCTTGCTGTGCCACAGTTACTGCCTTTTTGCCTGGCAATGCAACACACACAAAGGGAACCAAGCTGAAGATAGCATCAATGTTTAACAGCCGCTTGGCTTCTGGAAAGAGCCACACTCTGTATGAGGGTTCAGCATGGGAGTCGCACTCATTGTTAGAAGCTTAAAGAGAGCCTCTTCTTTGCTCTAGAAAACCTTTGCCTCCCCTGTAACACTCCCACATACACCATAGGCGATGCTAGTTTGCAAGTGCAAGTTTTTTCATAATCAGAGAATTAGATCCGCCTCGTCGTCTAACCTCCCCTTTTGCCCCTGCGGTGCAGAAGGCGACGGATTTAATTGCCAAACATTTCCAGTGCAAAAGAAGAAAACATAATTGTCATTTCCATCTAAGCCACAGTGATCAAAGCTCCCTTGGCTACCAGCACAGTAGTAGGGATTTCTGCCTACAGCTTGTCCTGCTCGTAATATTCTGCCAGCAAGATTCAGGGTGTAGTAGTCAAGAATTCATCGCCGCACACACACATCACACATCCCTACCAGAAAAACTCTCTGTTTTTGAAGATGCTCTTTGTGTAACAGGGTTACCATGTTCGGATTTAAACAGAAGCGTGCAGCTCAGCCAGTCTAACAATACATAAAGTCTATTTTTTTCCATTAAAAGGGAGATAGATTTGAGTATGACTAAATATAAATGCGTAACCTGCAATTAGAAGCACAATTAGTAGTCTTCTCCTTTGCTCATCCTGTATGACTAGGAGCATGGTGAATCATCATGTTACAGTACAGTGCCGTGGCAAATCATTCTGACATACTGCAGCAGTCACTTGGTGTCGCTTTTAAAACAGCCAAAGCTCCTCGCACATCTCGCACTGTAGCGCTGTGCTGTGAAGCTGAAGGCTAACAAAAAGGTACACGTACCCAGGGTGAGAATGTCAGTGCGACCGGGCCGAGCCACATGGTGCTGCTGGATGGTCTGGTAGAGTGTGGCCTGGCACAACAGCAGGAAACCGAGGCTAATCCACATGGCCAACAACCAGGACATGGTAAGGCCGAGTCTGCAGGATGGCACACAGCGGGGGAGAAACAACAGGAAAACAGAAACAGTTTTATTACAGCATGTCTCCATACATATTTGCAACACACACATTGTGTTTATTTTATTGTAACATGCCAAACAAGAGAAACAAAAAAGTATTTTGATATCTCCTGATATACTCAGATATCAACTCAGATGTCCACTCGAATGATTCATTCAAAAAGGTACGTGTAAGAGGGTTTTTTTTCCATAATAATATCAGGAGTGAGAAGAAAATGAGGAGATCAAGGTTTCACAGAAGAAAAAAAATCAGCAGACAAAAGACTCAAAGAAATGATCATGCATAAATCTTAATATTGTCAGTACCAGTCTAGTCTGAATGGATTCGCACAAAAATTAAAAATAAAATGCAGAAAAAAGAACCTGCTGCAAACTCTTTGTCAGATTGTACTAATTGTATAATGAGCCATATCACCTTGTTACAGCAGCAACACTGAAGCTTTGAATATTTAAAAGTTGAGAAAAGACTGCGTTTCTGAGCACGAACAGGCTTCTTGCAGATTTGTTCAACGACTGCCTAATGTCTGCTGAGGGCCAGCATATGGAGACACGCCTTAGCCCCTCTTTGAATAATGAGGCTCTCCTCCTTTCCAGGTGTTATTATAGCCATTTTCTCCATTCAGGACCCCACAGTGGGAAATTTAAAAGCATCATCCCACCTCCCCTAAACCAAACTGTGGCTTGGTGTGTTTAGGCTCCCTGCTGACTTCTATTTAGCAAGACTATTTGTAAAAATGAATAATTCTCAGACTGGAAAACATATTTCACACAAATCACACCCTGTATCTCAGGCACTGACTGCATTTGTTTTACATTTGTCATTTTTCCACTGAGGTGAGGACTCTCTGAGTGAATTTGATGTTCTAATGTAACAGTGTGAATCTAATAGTCCTTTAATGTTTGCCTCTGCCAAATCTTAATACACAAGAGAATATAATGCAGACAAGAGCCTCAGGAAGTCTCTTCAAAATACACTTCAAACCAAGGAAATTCTACATCTAAAAAAGAAGTGTGCATAGATTTAAATGTCTGGAGAAAGTGCCATTAAAGCAGGCCTGATCCAAGCAAGATCTTTTCCCAAAAAAGCACCAAAGTCACTGTTTGCTTGTTTGCTCCAATGAGACCACTTTGTGTTCTGATGTGCATTTGAGATTAAAGCCATTAGGCTACTAAATTTTCCCAGTGTGTTGTGCGCCCTCGGTGACATTGAGACTACTTAATATTCAGCGAAAATTAAGCATATAATTATGAACAGCACATTGTAAATCCCCTCCCCTGCACTAAATCCGACATAATCCGCGGTTTTGTGGAAATGTGAACTGGTCCCATGGTTATGTGTTCCTCTTCCTCCTATTATTATTATTTTTTTTAAACTACACAGTATTTCTGTTCGCCAAACTGGCTGCATATTCCAAAGCATCGTTGCGCTCGCATGGTTAACTGCATATTGCACAGAGACTCTGAGCTCCTCCCGGTTATCGGGAGTCATTCTTGCTGAAAATTAAAAATAATAATAATAATAATGAAAAAAGGGTAGTTCTTACCAGCAGCGTTTTACCAAAGGTGAGGACGCATGGCAGACTTGTAAGTATATCGAACAAGCATGGCATCGTTTTAAAGGAACTTCAGAGGGAAATAAAGCAAACTCTTATAATCGCCGCTGTAGCTTCGTTTTCTCAGCACATGAGATCTCTCGTATATCAATATCCATCTTGTTTTCCACGCCACAAAAAAAATCAGTTTACTCTCAGTTTAAATAAAACGACATCCGACAGCTCCTTTATGCGTAATTGTAAAGTCCAGCGTAAGATAGTAAATGCGGTCGAGGAACAGAAACAGCAGACACACCTGCAGGCGCTAACCTACTGATGCACCTGCGTGCAACGTTGATTTAAAATAATTGTGCACATTTTGTTTCTTGCAACTTCACTGACGACTCCCCAAAACATTCGTGTCTGACTGTCACAGAGTGGAAGAAGAGTAAAACAACTCAGGATGGTCGAGATGACACAGAACGCATCTCAACTCGAATGATTTTTTTTAAATATCATGCATAAAGTGTTCCAGTGCACACTTGGTATTTTCTTTTACATGCTGAATGCAACATATGTGCCCCATTTAAACAAACTTATATAACACACTGATCAAAAAGAATATTTATTATGTTTTTAATGGAAGCTGTTTCTCATATTTCACTACTTGTAGTCCAGATATGCCATCTTTACTCAACATTTTTCAACAATCTGCATTTTTATCCTGAGACGCAGTTGCCCTACTAAATAAACCCCCTTTCCACCCCACCCCAAACACCAGAGGTATTCCTCGAAAGTCCCACACCCTTACCTGAGCAGTGTGTTCAGGAGGAAAGGAGCTCAGTCAGAATCACTGCCTCTGCCTGCCCAGCAGACTCACTCCTCTGTCTTAAATCCATCCATACTTTGAAGCCAAGGATTCCCGCCTGAAATTCCAGTATCAGAAAAGACGAAACACAGCGCAAAAGGGACTAAAATGCAGTTCTTCTGCCTCAGTATTCTCTCCTCAGGACTCCCCCCTTGCTGCTCAGTTCTTTTTTTGAAATCCGTGGCAACATAAACAGTCACGAAAAGCAAAACACCATGGGGTCTAAGTCACAAACTGGCCAGGATTTGAGGGATGAGAGGCTGATCATGTCACTGCTGTATCAGCCACATACGAGCAGATCTCTTGTTCTCTCCTTTCTTCAGTCTGTGTCTCTTCTCCCGTCAGTAGAACTCCTGTGTTGTGATGACAGGGAGCTAATTTAGCCCCCCTTACTTGTCGTCTCCTTCTCACGCATGCAGCGGAAGGCTCCAGTGGAATGACTGCTCTGTCTGCTCTTGGCTGCGTCCCCCCATTGAGAAGCTGTGCTGATAGTGTGAGCCTCAGTCCTCTCTCCAACGCACTAAGTAGAGAGTCTGTGTCAGAGAGGCAGAGCGAGTGTGTGAGTGAACGTGCGTGAGTGTGTGTGTGTGTGTGTGTGTGTGTATTACAATGTAGCCCAGCTGGAAAGAGAGAGAGATAGAGCTGAGAGAGAGTCAGATCACATGTCTTAAAGCAAGACTGCCCACTTCTGCATCAAGACTTCATCAGCAAATGAAGCATTTTTTATTAACCCACCCCTCTATACATCCCAACCTCCCATCCACAACGTTAGGAGACATGCGTGAGAATAGCCCTCAGCTTACTTTGAATGCGTCTGAGTGTATCCATGTGCACGTTTGTGTGAGTTGGAGAGGGTGTGGAGAGAGGGATGACTGAATGTGCCTCTTTTAGTCATCGCCTTCCAGCGTTTGAGAGGTGAAAGTGAAATATTCTCCAAGTGCGGCACTTTTAATAGAAGACAGAGTGCCTCATCAGAGCTCTGCAATCACCATATTGTCTATTATGAGCTGGCTGTGCTCTCTCTACCTGTTTTTTTGGGTTGATAAGCGAGGATTTGTTGTTACTGCCTGCCCCTTTTGGATGTTTCCCACCACTGACATAAACCTGCACCAGCCTGAAAGAGCCTGTGAGCATCCTGTCACTTTCTCGCAAACTGAATCTGTGCTGGCGCTGAAGGAAAGACATCCATTTCTTTTGTATATTTGTGTGTGTGTTTATGTGGGTGTGTGTTTCCACTGCGCCTGAGCCATGCAGCCAGGTGAAAGCAACCGGTCTTGTTTGTGTGGAGTATGTTTTCCTCCAACACATTTCCTTATGGAAGAGCTCCCCTTTAACTCATTATACTGTTAACCAGAGATTTACAGTATATGCCAATCCCACGCACCTGCCACGGCTGACTCACTCACAGTCTGACATTTCACAGAAAATGAACCCTGTGCTACTCACAACAATACACAGCTGAGGGGCTAAATAAGCTGGCAGACAATGAGGATGCTGTTGGTACTGTGGGGGAGTGCAGACAGATGAACTTGATGATGAATATTCGGATAAACTTTGTCTCAGAACTGTAGCTGCACCTCTTTTGATTTGCATGAATACAGTTCATTTGTCTCAAAGAGCTCATGGTGCAAATGATCAGCTTCCTGATTGGCTGCTGTCGTCCAGTTAAGTGGGATTCTGGAGATGGCTAACGAGCCCTTAATTCGCTGGTCACTGTGCCTTACCACAGAGCATCCTGCACTATCTCTCTTGCTGCCTTCACCTCTGCTTGGTCTTTACAAGCCATAGTGTGATTTGACAGCCAGATGTGCACAGCCCAACAGAGATACAATCTGCAGGGGAGCGAGGGGCTGAATGTAGAAAAACACTGTGATAAAAAGGAGGAAGCAATGTGGGGGGGTTGGGATTTATTATTCCCTCTGTTGGGTTACTCAAAATGTGATGTGGGTACTCGAGTGAGTAAAATAGCTGTTAACAGACAACTCCTCTCTGGCTGAAAACTGGCCAAATACATACATAAGAGTGGTGTGGTGGTTATTCCTGGATGCTATGCTATGACTCTGTCCTTTTCATTCACATAGTGTACATTGTATACACACTGTAATAATCGAATTGCGAAGCACTTTTGAAGAGGGAAGCTGCCATCTGAATCTCTGTTGGGTAAAGCACACCACATGTTAAGTGACCAGATTCACATTAAGTGGGAACTGGAGAGTAATTACCGCATTGACTAGTGCTTGTGCACTGTCAAGCTATATTTGTACAAAAAGGCTTGATTACCAGTAAACAGGCTTATTTGTATTTGTGCATAGTTGTTGATGTTTTCTTTTGTGTGGGGCATTAATAGCATGCATGCTTAAATTTAATTTTGTCTTCAGCGCTTCATGTTTTTATGATCTGTCCCATTGGACTGAGATGAAGGCGTGAAATGAAACAGGCCCACAAACAAGCCTCAGAGGAGAACTTAAGATTGAAGGCATCCAATTACTACATGTTCCTTTCAGCAATGTGCAGCACCAACGCAGGTCTCCCATTTGTATCTTAATTTGTTTCCTTTTGTTGATTTGTTGCGGCCTCCTATTTTTCATTCTGCGTCAGTCTGAGCTGTGCTGGGAGAATGGACTGGGAAAACAGAATTTCACAGTAATTCTGGATTGTTGTCGCGGTCCCGCTCTTTCCTGTCTCCCTTCTCAGGGGCTTCCATCATTTCCAAACAGCTGTCGCTGTAGCCTGTGCCAAGGACCTAACCACAACCGACCAATCACTGGCCAACTCTGTGTTTGGATCTGGGCAGCCCTGTTAAACAGCAGCGTTTGCCAATATCACTCTCTTGCTCTCTGTCTTTCTTTCTCATTCTGTCATTTCCCTTTTTTCTGTTTCTCCCTCTAGCTAATAAGATTCTTCCTTCCAGTGCCGCCAACAAGCTTTAATATGCACCCACCGGCAATACTAAAATACTATTTTAACCCCCCTCCCCCTGGTAGATTTCTGCTTTGCTTTAGAAAATAAGCCCTTGTCCACTATTATTTCTACATATTTCTCAAGAGTTCTCACCTGAGCAAACCAAGCATTTCTTCATCTGATGAGGGGAGTTGTTGTGTTAGTAAATCTACTCTCTATAGACTCCCGCTCCATAAAACATTCTATCAAAGGGAAAGGTAGAGTGACACTGGGACGCAGAGACAGGAGGAGAGAAAGAAAATAGCAAGAAAGAAGTAAAGATTAAGGCAGGGAGAGAACATTCATGCAACGACTGTTGCTCACTTGGCGAAGGGAAGAAGATGATTAATGAAAAGAAGGAGCCTGATCTGTAGAAATAATTTATTTCACGTCTATCAGACTGTCCTTTTTCAGCTTTGGCTCACAGGTGTTCATTACTGAGGGAACCTGGTTTTGAGGATACTGTGGATTAGTGACAGTGGAATTTGTAATGTAAAAGGCAAGGTTAGTGGATATACATCACAAATAAACCTACGGGTTTTTTCTTCAATAAGCAGATCTCAGGTGAATAAATGCTAACATGTTTGTATCAACTCAAAAGAGGTGACACAGCAAAGCTAATTGTTATTTCACAGCCATAAACAAATAATTTCTGCTGCCATCTCCCTAATTGCTTTCTCATTTTCATCACAAGGTAAATTCAAGTCAGTTAGTCATTGACATGCTTCTCTATAATTGGACTATTTTTAATTTGTTTGTGTTGGTGGAAGTAGTGTGACATGATACTACAGTATAAAGTGTTAGGAAGGAGGAAATGTGTATCTGTGTATCTTTCTGGTAAATTGTCATCTGTCTGTACAGCTTATCCTTATCACTGTAGTAGTGTAGAGCATATATATCAATGGTCATTCTCTGCCAAATCCTGTATTTTGTCTTGGCATTCAAGTCTTACTTGCCTGTCCCTGTTGTTATGACCTGCTTGCCTGCTTTAGCCCTTTTTGATTTGTTTGCCTGTCCTGACTGCCTTCACACTGCCAACTGTAAGCCTGCCTCTCGACAAGCTAAGGATTGTTTTTTCTACACCTACTCTGTTTCTTGAATCTGCTTTTTGTTTCCATCTACTGGTTGTTATAATTGCCCCCTGGTTGCAGTATGTACCTTACTCATTCAACCATTTTCATAAAAATCTGGTGAGAAATGTTGCTGCATCTCTTTAACCATTATCCAGAAATTTCTTTGACATTGCTCTAACAACTATTTGTATTTGGTCATCTTCGATATTTGGGCCTGGCAGGGCAATGGGTCAAGGTGCCAGCGTCAGTGGTCCTCTATGAAGGCCTTTGGGCAGCTGCTCAGGAAATGCTCCAAGGTTTCTTGATTGAGGACACATCGGTGCCTCACTCCTGGCCTTGCTGAAGTTGTGGCTGCTGTATAATAAACCATAAGAGCACTAGCGCTCTTTCCCACCTAGTCCATGCTCCCTGCTTCCGTATGCCTACTACACCAGTGGTGCCTGATGTCTCATACCTGCTCACGTCTCCTCCTGGACTAAATAATGTCTGTCTCTCTATGATTAGATGAGTCAAAATGACCTCATTTGCCTTGTGTTTTTCACAAATGATCTCATCCTTTCTACTGATGCTGTTTTATTTCTACTTGACCCAAGTTCTGCTTTTATGGTTAATAACAGCATTTTGGTCTTGGGGTCTCAGACACCACTCTCAAGTGGTTGATTCTGTATCCCTCGAAGGGGCACTTGAATGCGCTGTATAATCAACATACCCGTTGTGGAGCTCCTCTTGGTCTTGACCTAGGTCTATAATTTGGGGTTTCTATGCTACTATTTGGCAGAAATAGGCCATTGTCAAATTTCCCTTTACCACTAAAATACTATTGTTGAGAAATAGCACTGCAGGGAGGACATACACTTAAATCATCTGCATACAACAAATGCAGTCTAGCATGGATTTCTTTCTTTCCTTGAATATAAATCACATTTGTAGGCTACTTTGTTTTGTGCTATACAAATTGTAGTTATTATTGTTATTAAATTGCCTTCCACTGATTTATTAATGTATACCTTTCAGATCATTTATTACTTATGGCAACTTTGCACTCAAGCGTATTGAAATTGCTTTAAATGCTTTTGTTATGCGTTGTATGGGAAAGTATGTTATTAAAGAGTCTGTGTGCTGCCGCTTCTCTACTAAACGCCAAGGGAATATTACTCACCACATATTCAATCATATACTGTAGGTAGCAGTGAAAATAAGTTGTGGAGTTTTTGTGTTTGAAGTAGGTCAGAAATTCTGTGCTGGTAATGCGCTGGGACTCACTAGGTCTCAGCAGGGGACGTTTTCTTTCCCTTGCCGGTTCAGAATGGAGGAGTAATTGAGCACTAGATGACTCTACTCCTGGAGACGGTGGCAGCCATGGAAATGTCCCCTCACAGACCAATAAAAATGTCCTCTCCTTCTTGCTGTAATTGGACCAGGGACAGTGGGGTTGGGTTCTGGCCCGAGGAGACCACCTGTGGAAATGCTTTGCTCAATACACCACTATTAAACTGATGAGACAGGGGACTAGCTAAGAGAAAAAGTGTGATAAAGAGAGTGATGCTGATGAGAACAAGGAGACACACACACACACACACACACACACACACACACAAAACCCACAACTACTGCTTTTCACTTTGCGAATTGGAAAAGGAGCAGATACGGAATTGCTCAAGGCTTCCTCAGAATGACAGCTGTCAATGTCTTTCAACACTACTTAAGTGATATTAGAAATGAATCAGGGAGTCAGTGTGAGTGATTTATTTGACTGCTTGATAATAGAGGTTGGGACTGTGTGGTGACAACACTGTGATTTAAATCTACCATGAGCACTTGAATTCAAACCTTAAGAATGAAATGATAAACAGAGATTTCTCTCAGCTGTCACCCAGCAAAAAATGCATTTTACATTTTTACAAGTCTTAATATTTGCATTGAAAAATATTTTGTGAATGAATGAATATTTTGAGGGGGGATTACAACAAGCTGTAAACACAGACATCAGCATATTACCGCCTCATAAAGTTGATATGTTAGCAAAGAGCCAGACATGAACCAGCATTACCTTCATTTGAAGACTCCCTGTTTAGATGTGTTTTTGTCTCCTGTAGGAAATATCTGGCTCCTTAGCAGATAGTCAGTCTCTTTGTGTGATGTTTGGTTCTGGGTACCGGTATAGTGGGTTTATCAGAGCGTTTCTACTAAAAAATAAGTTGCCTGCTGTGTCTGGAAGTGACGCTGACGAGTGAAGTGAGAGGGACCAAAGCAGCAAAGTTGTGGTGAAAAGTTGTGAAAAGTAGAAGAAATGTATCTCACCACAAAAGGTTTCATGAAAGAGATATGACTAGATTTGACTTGACAGTATCCGAGCACCGTTCAACACAGCACAACACATTTTCAAGTGTAGATTTTAATCCTCAAGTTTTCTTATTTAGCCATGAGAAAAACTTTACTTTTCAGTGACCTAACCTTCACTGAAAAAGCTATGGACTACACTCTTAACCAATGTTGTTTTTAATAAACTGAACTCAACCTTTGGTCAGCATTGTCAAATAACAAGCAATATAACATGTTAGTACTGACAATCCTGACACCACGACCTCTTTAGCCGGTAAATATTCTACTATATCCACCACCTACTCCCTAACTTGTCTGTATTTCATTTTGTGTTGTATTGTACTGTGGATTTATCAGAGGGTTTTTCTTTTTGATTGAAAATTGCTGCCTGCTACTAGAAAAAATAGTTAATGAGAGCAGTGAGAGTGAAGCAAAACAGTACAATTTGAGGTCCCTACAACTAAAACATTGAGTTGAAAGATGCTGAAACTCTCTGTAGAGCTGCAGAGTTGTGTGTCATTATGTCTTTATTTCTATCTGACACTTTATTAGGACCTGCATTTAGAAATTTTCCCAACTAATTTTTATAGAACAGCCTGATCCTAAACTGACATGGGCCTGATCCCTTTCAGCAAGACTCACTCTTCAGTTGTGTCATCCTAAAAACACAGATCACAGACAGGAGATGGATACAATTCCCTGCACATAGACTCAGAGAATGTACGGTAAAATAGATTGAGATACAAGTAAGAGAGAGAAACAAGAGAAAGAGGGTAGACAGAAGCTGGTGTTAGATAGAGTGAAAGAGGTAAGGCATTCACACTCGAGTCCCATTCAAACATTCATCTGGCTTCTCTCTTCTGCTGCATTCATGCTGCACACCCAATTCCAAAAAGATAAGCCAGCTGTGTGCTTCTCAAGGTAAGAGAGTGAATAGAGCGGTACAATCTTTGGCTGATGCTGAGGAGGGACAGAGCTACATGCTGACCTTCCTCACGCCAGCTTTACTTCAGCGGGGAAGGAGGGTTTCATAAAGGGATTATTCCGCTCAGTCACCTTTGACCTGTCTGCCTGCCTTCCATAACGGCTCAAGCTGCCTGTCCATCACTCAAAGAGAAGGAGATAAGAGAGGAGACGGTTTCAACCTGTGGGAAGGGATTAAACCCTCTGTTTCTTTGCTGTGGAGAGACGGAGAGGAAAAGGAACAGGCGGGTGGCAACTAAATTGTCAGCTGCCGTAGCCACTACTGCCACGTCTACCAGTGACTCAGCAGGTCAGTGTAATATGGAGGAACTGAAGTGACCTTTTTCATCAGCCATGAGACAAGGGTGTTCAACATTTTCCCTCTGCTGACAATTATGATCTGTCAAAAGTGGCAGTGAGGCCCTGAGGAAAAATTCAGCTGCTGCTGAATGCCAAACACTTAGAGTTCCACCCACGAAAGATTGCATTTTCCAATACGATTCATTGGAGTTGAAGAGGGACTTCCAACTCCAACTCTTTATTGAGAGGTGCGAGGGATGACTCAGCCATACTTGAAACAACATTATAGAGCACACATCTGTTAGAGTGACTCACCAAATCTAGATTATAATGACCGCAATTTTTCAGTCAGAACAGGAGTTAAAAAACATCAAGGAAAATGTCTATAGTCATAGATAAATCACCATGTGTTATATCTCGAGTGTATGTGCTATGTGTAGTGATAGAAGAATGTTTGTTGTCCTGAATGCTTTTGAACTCTCTTAAGGGCCATAGCTGACCGTCACAGACAGACAGTTGATGTTTTGGATGACGATGAGCCACCGAGCTGTAACACCTCACTCCAGCAAAACAAAATCTTGTACAAGTCTCAAAGGAAAGCTCTGCGAGGGAGGCATCCAATTCCACCTTCCTTTCAGCAGTCGTCCGCCAGGCACACAGGAATGAAAGAAGCAGGATTGAGAGGGCAAGAAAGCAAAGGAGATTGAGACGTACAGAGGAGAGATGCGAGGAGGGTTGGGGATGGGGGGGAGAGCAGACGAAAATGAATGCATGGACAAGTATAAGCAGGAAGCAGAGAGAGAAAGAAAGGTAGTGAGAGTCCAGGGGATTTTCTTCTCTCCATTCTCTCCCTTTCCCCCTCTGGCAATGTAGTGGTTATTTACTGCGGCCTCTCGTCTCCCAGTGGAATGTGAGGGAAATGGGCTCTTAACTGGGTTTCCATACATCACCTACTGACACTGATGCTTGTAGTTTTGGAATGCCTACATCTGATGTTTCTTTTTAAAATTAATTATTTACAGAGTATCTTAAGGAGTCTTGCAATTCATCACAGCTAATTGCAGCGTATCACCCCTGTCATCAATCATGTCAGCACCATCTTGTTCTATTTCAGCATTGTTTTAAATGCCACAGGAAAGGTAGTGAATGTTTTTGACAGTGTGAGCTGTGAAATGGCAGAAAGTGAGTTGAGCAGGTTAGCTTTCGTCAGCCTGAACCCCATTAGCTATGAAACATAAAAATCTGACAAATACAACGGTTGGTTTTTAAACTGACAAAGTCAAACTAAATCATATCAAACTAAACCAATCACAGGAGTAATGACTCAGCATATCAAACAATTATTTTATTTTATAGATAGTAGAAATCACTAACACAGTATCCTCTAGTGTGGTCAACTTAGCAATAACAATATCACCTCTGGTTAGACATTCAAAATAAAGCTTGCTGAGAAACATTTCATCTGATGGTTGCAGTTTGTTTAGGTTTAGACATCACAACTACTTGTTTGGTTTTTCGGAAAAGATCACGGTTTGGTTTAAAATAACTACTTCCATAGAACAGTCAATGTTGACTTTAAGGTAGTTGGATGGAAGCTTAGTGTAAGGCCAGAAAGATGGCTTATTAAGGGCAAACCCCCTGCAGATTTAGCACTGCGTATAGGGCCAGCAGTCACTGAACTAACAACTGCAGTAAGATGTGTATTTTCAGAGGAATGGGCCTTCGAAAGCAATGGGCCTTTGTTTTGGGGATAACAGGCTGTCGGACAAATGTGCTTTCGGTCCAATGGGACATTTTTCTGACTATTGGGGTTTTGAAATAATGGGCCATCAGAACAATGGTATGGTACTGCTAGAGGTGAGAGAAGTGGGACATTTTTTTTAGTACCACTAAGTTGAATTTTGACGGTTTGTGTTTATTCATCCAGTATGTGAAATGACTGTTGTTAGACTTTGCTGTAGCTAGCAAGTAATGTACACAAGAGATGTGTGTTTGTGTAACAACTCTTTTTTACTTGTCTCAGAACTTACCAGGAGCTGTAGTTTTGATATGTTTTGTCCGGTCTTTCTCCTTTCCCTCTACATCTGTTTGTTAATGAAGTAGAAATGCAGAAAGCCAATTTTTTTTCACTCCTTAGTTGGAACATTTTCAACCAGCATGGATATGTTTTGTCTCACTTTGCTACACCACAAGCAGATTTGCATATGTTCGCACCCACTCATCTTTTCCCATCGACTTTGCAGTTTTGCCACATCTAAAATCTGTTTTGCTTTTTTTCCTTAACACACCTTTCGGGATGCATGTTTTGGGGTGGAAAATTACTTGTTTTGTTCTTTAGGCATGACAGCTTGTTGGTCCTAGCTGGAATGGTGGTATTCCTTTAGGCCACAAAGACACCACAGCATGCTTTTACGTTGTGTTTTGTGGCTCGATTATTGTGTGGCGCAAATTAATGAGACTCATGAAGAGGCCCCTCTTTTTCAAAGGGAAGCTTGCGCACCTGTAGCCCACAGGGCGGATTAGGTTGTCATTGTGGAAATATGTTTATTTGTCTCCTCGTTATGCCTGCCCCCCAGCAAGAGCTTTCACAGTCGGATTGCTTTTACATGAAGCTAATGAAATACGATTGCATTATGAGGCAATGCAAAAAATGCATTAACCTTTGCTAATCAAAATATGTCATCTCCTCCTTGCTGTTGTTGTTTGCCTAAAACTGGTTGAATTAAACAAAAACATAATTATCTTTTTTTCATTTTTACTGGGCTGTCCAGTGTTTATTGAGTCAGTGGACCTGTTACTCCTCTCTGTTGAATAGAAATGTGTAAACTCTTCTGTTTATCTCCCCATCCCCAAGAGAGGAAGGGTATTTCTTCAATTTAAAATGCCACTGACACTTACATGCAGCATTAACACCCAAAAAATGCATCCAAGTCAAGCAATATTTTCCTTGAATTTTGCATGTACATGACCTTCTCTGCACTCATTATTTTATTCCACCTGGATGCAATTCATGTCAATATCTTCAGGGCAGATCGAGACAGACCTAATATGAAAGCTGAAGGTGGGGCTAGTCTCTAAAAGGCTGTAAGAAGAGAAAATGGGAAGTAAGAGCAAGGTGAATGATGGCAAGATGATCACGGAGAACGCAGTGAAGACAGCGGCAAGAGATGGGGAAGCATGAGGGGTGGGTAGAGAGGTCTGATTGACAATTTGCATCCTCTCCAGAGGGTATCAGGGGACATGATTGAATCCAGTCAGGCTGAACCCATTAGGGGAGCACTGCTGTCGGAGGCCGAGCAGAAAGCCATTCACTGGCACCCGGTCCCTGCTCTTCACTGATCTCCATTTATATTCATGCTGGGGCTGAGTTACTGAGGAAGAAGAGTAAGTGAGAGAGAGAAAGAGGGAAGCAAGAGGACCTCGTCCAGCCATCCATTTGCTATTTGTGAGCTGTAAAGTTCTTACCAACTGCCAAGATCGCTCACTTAACCTGGGCATGAGTTAACCCATTTGCATGTGATTTTCATGGGTCAATATGTCTATAAATTGGATTCAAACTGTCCACATGTAACATCTCAAAGCACTTATAAGCACTGGGAAAAGCCATTTAAAAGCATTTGAGAAAATGCAAAGGACATTTGCATTTTAAGCAGTTTAACGTGTCTCTTTTCATTAGCCACCCCTGACAATGTTGCCATAACTGAAACCTAGCTCATGCATTTTCTTAAGAGACAACCATGTGACACATCTCGGTTGAACTCTGAGGTAATCACTGTGCGGAAGGTTTTTCTTTGTACTTCTCAGTAGATCCTTGGGCGTGATGAGAGCAGCAGAGATATTACACACTTGAGGCTGTGATAAGCCGCAGTGGCCGAGGGCTGCTGGGAACAGTTCTCAACAGTTGTCCCACCCCTTGTGTCTCCATTCACCTCAGCCAGAAAGCTGATCCAGAGCAGCCCGAGAGTTTGACTAGGTAACAAAGGAGGTGGAGTGTTGTGGAGTGTTGTGGCTTCCACATGTTGCCTTTTATCTCACAAACACAGCACATTTGCCCAAAGCTACAATACTGCAGCAGCCTTGGTTTGTATAAGCCAACCGTCAAAGTGGAGAAGGTGGAACCATGCCGAGAGAGCGCTCTTCCTTCTCAGGAGTCAAAATCAGTCTTATCCTTTGTTTGTGACTGGACCTTTTGTTTGTGACTCAGACCTAAGTAGCAGAAAAGAAACAATGTGGCATTTGGAAACAATTATCTTCAATATTTTAGTTTGTACATTGGAAGTGCACTCAGCAGGACACCAAATGGCCTTTTAGGCTGTTTTTATAAAAGCTACCATGGCGCCACTAATCCAATTTTTATACATTTGCTACTTGCTTTGATGAAATTATCAAAACACAAATTTGATAAGCCCATTCAGCGCATTTTAAGAATGCGACTGTAGCTCAAGTAATATTTAAAGTCATAAATATCAAGGTCATTTGAAGGAGAGGTAATTAGATGGATACTTGCACTCTTGGGACTACTGTGGAGTGGAATGGCTGTAGAAGAACAGTTACTGTTCCTTTTACTGTACATGTAGCAATATATCTGTTCCTAGTGTGACTGTCTGTGTGCACCTCTCTCTCTCTCTCTCTCTCTCTCTCTCTCTCTCTCTTCTTTCCCCTCCTCTGTCTCTTCTTCTTTGTCCCTGAGGTTTAAAATAGTCACAAAGGGATCATGTTCAAGTTATGAATGTCCCAATTAGCAGCAGGTGGAGGGAGAGGGTCTTGAAAGTGGTTCTCAAACATTTCCAGGCCATAGTTTTTATTTAGACAGGCTTAATGCAGGTTATTGACTTCTCAATGAGGACCAGGATTAGGTCAAATATACTTCACTCACTAATGCATGCCTAATGGCTCTACTATAGATTAGCCATAAAAGTGGATGATCATAAATATTGCTGGATTTTAAAACATTTATGAGTGAAATCCAATGCCTCGCTTCCAAAATTGAGAGTCACTAAGTAGAGGCACATCTAGATATATGCTTCATGTTGAAAAACAGTGGAAAATATTTGGACTCAGCACAACTACATCGATTCAGCATCGTTCAGTATCACTCTACAAGATGTGTTATTGTTTTGGTTGTTTCTCCAGCTGACATATCCGTAGCAGAATGATGATAGCAGAGGAACAGTGCATGTTCAGGTTTCCAGAGCTGACATGTTCATGCTTTATTGCCATGGTTACTTATGTTTCTGTGGCACAGTCGCTGACAAGTGCCTTCCTCACCTGTCACAAGCATATGTCACCTTTGACCCCTAATAGAAATTTAAGCAAGAGGCTGCTGTGCTCAACCTCTGAAATTCCAGACACTCACAAAACACTGCCGGTGCTGTGTGATATAATTTCAGAGTGAAAGCAAAAGTGAGAACTACAGCGCATGGCAGATTGTAGTCAGCAAGAATTTCCTAGCAGTTGTGGCGGTGGACTGAGGCAGGGATGCTGGAAATCAGTCGGAGCTGGAGGTGCAAAGAAAAGGTGAGTCTATAATTCACGTTTTTTGCATTTACTTGGATGGTAAGGATAATTTATATTCACTACAATAAGTTTTGCAATAATTAGACTTGTCAACTTCACTATATACTCTATCTATGTCATACCAGGCTATACAGCCAAGAACACTGACCCATAACCAAGTCTGTTGTGTAATGTACATTCAACTGGCTGCTTGTTTGTGTCAGTAAACAAGAATCCAGTCTTCAGTGTAGTTCATAGACCCCATAATGTGGTGTGTTGAGGCTGGGGGATGTGCTCTCTTTGCAGAGATGGGTGTGGTTTGCTGTGAAGCTGACTGTGCACACCTGCATCGGATTATCGTCTTCTCGAACAGTATTTAGAGGCGGCCTCCTGCATGCTCACTGCCAGATTGTCACCGCATCGTGGTAGATCATCCAGGCTACTAGAGAGAAATTGTTGTTTGAGATTTTCTGATTACTTACCTGAATTTTCTGTCTTCAGACTCCAGCTCTACGCCCTCCTCGCCATCCGGCTACTGCACCCTTCAGTCCCGGCCTTAACCCCTCCACACCTTCCCCCTCCCTCGTTCCTGGCTCCAACTCCACCCCCTGTGAGCTTGCCTGCCTCTGCTGCCTTCCTGGCATCGGTGACGCCTCCCCACCATTCCCCGTGGTTAAATAAACTGCAGTTTTCCTCCAACTTCCTAGTCGGCTCCTCTGCATATTTAGGTCTTGTACCACCATTACATCACACATAAATCTGAATTCCATCAGGCTTTACGATCAAATCACCAGTTCTTGTTTCAAGTTTTCACCTGTGCTGTTATGCAGGTCTGCTACATACTTGCAAATGAACTGATGGTTTGTATTTTGGTAGATTGTAAGGGGTGCTGCAGACACCTTAGCCATCCATCTGTTGAAGGAAGAAATTCTGTAAACCACTCTAATGAAGGCTTAGGGTGCATTTACCCCTAACGTAGTTTGTCTGTTTAGTACAATTGATTTAGTCTGTAGAGGTGTTCAGTGTGAACCTGACCACTACTTTAACAACAAATCTTTAAATTAAACTGACTATACTGAATCAACATTGGCATTGATCAAATCAGTAGCTTTCAGAAAATGCAGCTCCTCTCACCGGTGACTGAGCAGCAAGTACATACTTCCTCATTAAAAGCTTATTAAAAGACCATGAATGCCACAGAAATATCATCATGATGATACGTCTGCTTGGGATTGGATCACAATCTCAAGCAGACTGTTGCAGTTTCATTTGAGGTCTTAAAGCAAATGATTATGTGATAGTAGATGTGTGGTTTTAACATAAATTCAAAAACTAAACTAGTATTAATGCCATGTGCTCAACGTGAACCCCTAAGAACGCAATCTCTTTTTATCAACCTAATTATGTACATGGAAACATGTATGCAGGCACCTGTGGCCTGAATCAACTTCTCAATATTCAGCTCATTCTAATTGGCATCATTACATGTCTTTGTGAAATAATCCTTAAATAGTTAATAGACAGAGGTGCAGTAGCTCCCATACATGCTCATACATAAAAACATTTTTAACCTGGGTTTGTAGCTGCCTGATTCTGCAACTGCATGCAAGATCCAGTTGCAGTCTCAACTAATAAAAAGTAGTTTTTGCTCTCTCTTGCAAGTCACTCTGTGACTACAACAGAAGATAAATATACTCATAAATGCAGTAATGTGCTGCATGACTTGCTGTTTGAATTTGATTTCTCCATGGTGGTCCATGTCCAATGAATGAGTTTCCTGGCAGTCCAAGGTTTGTTTGTAATAGGTGTGAATACAAATTCGACGAGAAATAAAAGTCAACAATGTATCCTTGTTTTATTGTTTTATGTATTAACTGCACATCCATTGCATCTTGTGAAACAAGTGGTAAGATAAGAGGCTGCAGCTGCCTGTGTATCATCAGAGATGTTCATGTTCATCATCTTCATTGCATACTAACTTATATTAAGCACATTCTGCAGATTTACATCAGT